>NW_007726770.1:379587-404286 GCF_000696425.1 Galeopterus variegatus
GAAAAAAAAAAAAGACAAAAAAAAAAAAAAAAAAAAAAAATAACTTTTTAGAGATGGCTTTTTCTGTCATCTCTAAGAGTCTTCTTTTTCTCTCTTCTTGAGTTGTTTTGTTCAATTGTTTTCAGTAGGTCTTGTCCTTTTATGAAAAGCTTTTGAAGCTATTAATCTATTAATTGTCTTCTGATTGATACTTTGGTCGCATTTCACCAACTTTGATATGAATTATTCTCATTGTCATTAATTTTCTAAGTAATTTGTTATTTTAGTTTTGATCATCTATTTAACCCAAGAGTTATTTAGGAGGATGTTTTTAGTTTTCTAAGAGAGTAGGGTTTTTTGGGATCGCATTGGTGGTTTATTTTTAATTTTATTGTACCATGGTGATAATGTTGTCTCTGTCATTTCTGTTTTTTATAATTAAAGTTTTCTTGATGGCCTGATATATGATCAATTACCATCAATGTTCCATGAGTGTTTAAAAAAGATGTTCTCTAATTGTTATCTACAAAATATATAATAACAGCATTATAATTGTGTACAATTGTAATATACTTTAAATTAAGCTTACTAATTACATTATTTTAGTTTTTAAGTTTTTGGTCTCAGGATTCATTTGCATTCTTAAAAATTTTATTAATGTAGGTTATAGCTATCAATGTTTACTGCACATGAAATTAGAACTGAGAAATGAGAAATTATTTATACAATTACGGACTGATTTTAAAACAATAAGCACATTACATATTAATACAAGTAAAATATTTTTATGAAAATATTTTCCAAAGCCAAAAAATAACAGAAGAGTAGAGTTATTTTATATTTTGCAAATCTCTTTAATATCTGACAATAAAAGACAGCTGGATTCTCACATACATGTTTGCAGTCGATCTATTGTTCTATATTGCTTTCATTGAAGCATTTGGAAAATGTCCAATCTCACACAGATGTGTATATGGGAAATGGAGGAGAATTTTTAAGATCATCTGAGCCTTTTCAGATCATTGTGGATATTCTTCTTTTATATTACACCAAAACTTCCAAGCGCTAGTTTCTTAAGTTAGCTGCAAGGTGGAACTGAAACTTAACAGTGAACTTTTCGTACTCTGTTACTGTAAAATCCATCCTCTAACTTGCACTTTGAACGGATCTTTTATCTATGCATGATTTTGTAGCATCATGTATTAGAAATATTTATTCACTGCATTATGCAGATCTCCTCACTGTTGACACATTTTTATTAAACAATATCAAAAAATCACATTCACTAATATCACCACATATCTCATCAGAAAAGTCTTTAAGTATGGGGAGGGCGTCAAGTTCACAGGAGTAGATGTGAGTTGCCCAGAATTCTACTTTTGCTTGAAAGCTTGAGTTTTATCCTTGGCAACAAATACCATCCCGTTGTTTCCCTCGAAGTGATAGGCCCACTTCGGTCATTTTCGAGAAAATGTCTAGCAAATACAAAGTCCGAATAACCATCATTTGTCTCCAGTCCTTTCAAGTAAAACCAATGTTCCTTGGGAAAAGTGGCTCGTTCAGCTCACAACTCAATTGCACAAGTGCTTTTACTCAAGACACCTGCTGTGTCTCAATGTGCAGAACATTTCATCACATACAATATTATAAAATATGTACTCAGAGTTGAGATTTGGTACTTAGGTGTCATTCTTAAGTGAAACTGTTGTTTGTTTGTTACTGCTAGTGTGTGGTGTCAAAGAATATGTCAACTAGGAGTGCCCTGTGGAGCTGGAGTTTGGTTTGTGCTTAGGCTCCAGCAGTTTTACCCACCACTGCTTTTGCATCCATCAGTGCAAATGTCAACACAGTATAAAAACCAATTATCACTGTTGGAAGAAAAATTTTCCTCTTTCAACTTAGGTCTGAATGGCTGGGGGCCTGTGAATTAACTGACAATAGATGAGCAGGAGAAAAGTTGATTGCGCATGTGGAAGCATTCAGGTGAAGAGGATCCCTGAAGAGCTAGAGATAGAAGTTTGTACACCCACTTAACAGGGAAGGAAAGGAGGAGAAAGCATTTCTCAGGGAAAACAGATGGCCATTTAGGACAGACAAATGGGCTTTTAGGGGAACAGATGGAAGGTATGACAGT
The DNA here is from genome assembly GCF_000696425.1 of Galeopterus variegatus. NCBI lineage: Eukaryota > Metazoa > Chordata > Mammalia > Dermoptera > Cynocephalidae > Galeopterus > Galeopterus variegatus. The sequence continues at coordinate 381,701 of NW_007726770.1, forward strand.
ATTTGTGATAATGTTTATTTTATGCAATTTCTCATCTTGGCTGGAAGTTCCTCCAAAGGGGACATTTATGGCAGCTTCACCCTCAGGAAGCTTTGCCCTTAGTCAGATGAGGGAACTTCCAAAAGTTCTGCATCTGCTGTATCTCAGATGTCTTCCATTTAAAGTAATCTTCATACCATTTTGGTGGGTCTGAGTAGGTCCCATCATCATTTTATTATCATGAAAGTAATTTTGACCTCTTGGACCCCATGATAGGTCTCACGGACCAGGGACTGTGTGGATGGTGCTTTGGCAACCCTTGCTTCATGCTATCTCCTTACTTACTTTTTTAATCAACATGATTTGTCTCTTAAGGAGGTAAACTGGTTTTCCCCTATTGTGATTGTGAATTTGTGAATTTATATTTCTATCACTTGTGCAGTGTATATTTTGAACTTACGTTGTTAGAAGCAGAAGGGCTCATGGAAGTTTGTATCATCTTTGTGAGTCGTATCTCTTACCAATGTGCAGCACCCCTCTTTGTTAATTAAATGATTTTGCCTTGAGATTCTTTATCTGATATTAATATTGCTATACTTTTTGCATTCACCCACTATATTTTTCTTTCTTTTTTTTTTTTTTTTTTTTTTTTTTCAGTGTATATTTTGAACTTACGTTGTTAGAAGCAGAAGGGCTCATGGAAGTTTGTATCATCTTTGTGAGTCGTATCTCTTACCAATGTGCAGCACCCCTCTTTGTTAATTAAATGATTTTGCCTTGAGATTCTTTATCTGATATTAATATTGCTATACTTTTTGCATTCACCCACTATATTTTTCTTTCTTTTTTTTTTTTTTTTTTGTCTTTTGTCTTTTTCCGTGTCCGGCAACGGATCGCAACCCTCAGTGTTGCCCCCGTACCGGACCGGGGACCAGCAACGGGACTGCAACCCTCGGCGTTGCCCCCGCGCCTCGCTCAGCCAGTGAGCGGGAACCGGTCTGTATGTGGGATCCGAACCCTCGGGCGGGAGCGCCGCCACGCTTCCCAAGCGGCGCACTTATCCAGTGCGCCACCGGGCCGGCCCTATATTTTTCTTTTTTAATTTAAATTTTATTCTTATCAAACTAATACCTATACGAGAGTAATTCAAAAAGTTCATGGAAAAATGGAATTAAAAGGTAATACGAATCTTTCAATGAAATTTTTGAAGTACTCTTTTGTTTTTTAAGTCAAATAATATTACGCCTCTAACAAAAAACAGTGGAGCGAGCCCTACCTCAGAGGCAACCACTCTGAAGATTTGTATTTGTTTCTGCATTCCAAAATAACATGTTTATACCCTCACTGACTATACATACTTCCATCTATTCTCCTTTGAACTGGTTTCCTCACTGTACTGGTTGCCTCATTAGTGAGCTCAATGACTAATAATGTTGAGCATCTTTTCATATGCTTATTTGCCATCTGCAGTGGATTGAATGGTCCCCTCAAAGTCATTGGAGCTTAATCCCCACTGTAACTGTTAAGGAGGTGGGAAATCCTATTATGGGAGTTGAAAGGTGGGGCCATGCTATAGTGAATGGAAAAAAAAAATGGTTTTTTGCTCCTGTTAATCTATATTTTGTCAATTTAATTAGTAGCCCAGCCAAAGAACTATAAGGGTAGAGGGAAGCCACTTTTTGCTCTCCTACACTGCCAAGTTCCTTTCATATAGGGGCTGTACAAATTTCAGGGTCTTTCATGTGTCCTGATTCAGTGACTCATGTTAAACACTCTTTGAATTGACTACACTCATTATCCAGTTTACTATCAATATACTCATAGTGGCTTATTATGAGTTTTATGGTGGTCATGGGCATGGTTCTGAGGGCTTTAAAAGGAGTTAGTGTGTGAAAGTCTCTCTCTCTCTGCTTCCACCATGTTACAATGTAATACCCTGTGTTGCTGAAGCCACCACCAAGGAAGGCCCTCACCAGCTGTGTTCCCTGAACTTTAGACTTCCCAGCCTCCGAAACTGGAAGCAATAAATTTTGTTCTCTTATAAATCACTCAGTTTCAGGTATTTATTTTTCAGCAACAGAAATGGACTAATACACCATCCATATACCTTCTTTGTTGAAGTGTCTATTCTAATTTTTCCAATTTTTAATTTGGGTATTTTGTGTTCTTACTATATTCTAGATACAAGTCCTTTTTTAGATACATGGTTTGAAAGTATTTTCTTTCAGTCTGTAGCCTGTCTTTCTTCTTTTTTTTTTTTTTTTGGTGGCTGGCCGGTAATGTCTTTCTGTTCTTTAAATAGTGTCTTTCAAAGGGCCAAAGTTTTTAATTCTGATGAAATGTAATTTATTAATTTTTTCTTTTATGGATTGTACTTCTGGTAGTATACCTAAGAAATCTTTGCCTAACCTAAGGTCAAAAAGATTTCTCCTGTTTTCTTCTGGAATTTTCATAATCTTAGGTTTTACACTGAAATCTATGATTCATTTTGGGTTAATTTTTATCTATGGTTCAAGGTATGGATTGAAGTAGGTTTGTTTGTTTTTGTTTTTTTCTGCCATATGGATATCCAATTGTTCCAGCACCATTTGTTGAAAAGATTATTCTTTGTCCACTGAATTGCCTTTGTACCTTCATTGAAAAGCCATTTGCATTCTCCCTATTCTATTCCACTGATTTATTTTTCTTTCTTCACATCGGTATCACGCTGTCTTGATCACTGCAGCTGCATAAGTCTCGAAATTGGGTAGTGTTAGTCCTCCAACTTTGTTCTTCCTTTTCAAAGTTGTTCATGCTATTCTAAATCATTTGCATTTCTATATAAATTTCAGACTTGGTTTGTGAATTTCTATTAAAAAGCCTGCTGGGATTTTATTTGGAATTGCACTGAGTCTGTGGATCAATCTGGGGAGGACTGACATCTTAACAATGTTTAGTTTCCCAGCCCACAAATACAATGCATCCCTTCATTTATTTAGGTCATTTAAAATTTTGCTCACCAATGTTCTGTAGCTTTCAGTGTACAGATCTTTCACATCTTTTGATGAATTTATGCTTAAGTATTTCATTTTTTTGATGTTGATATAAGTGGTATATTTAAAATTTTTAATTTCCAATGGTTCGTTGCTCATATATAAAAATGTGATTTATTTTCATATATTAATCTTGTATCTTGTAATCTTGTTAAACTCACTTATTAGTTCTAGTAGCTTTTCAATAGATTCTGTCAGATTTCTGCATAGACAATCATGTTGTCTACAAATAAATACAGGTTTACTTTTTCCTTTATTTTTCAGATGTCTTTTGTTTCTTTTTCCTGCCTCATTGCACTGACTGGAAACTCCAGTACAGTGTTGCCCAGAAGTGGTGAGACCTTCCGTTTTTGTCTTGTTCCCAAGTTAGGAGGAAATCATTACTCTTTCATCATTAAGTATGATGTTAGCTGTAGGTTTTTCACAGATGCCCTCAATCAGGTTGAGGATGTTCCCTTCTAATCACTTTTTGCTGAAAGTTCTTAATCAGGAATGGATGTTGGATTCTTGTCAAATATGTTTTCTGTATCTATTGAGATAATCATAGTTTTTCCATTTTAATTTGTTAACGTGGTACCTTAGATTGATTTATTTTCAAATGTTGAACCAGCCTTGCAATCCTGGCATAAATCCCACTTGGTCATGATGTATTATCCTTTTAGATACTGTTGAATTCAATTTGCTAAAATTTTGTTTGGGCTGGCTGGTTAGCTCAGTTGGTTAGAGTGCAGCCTTGTCACACCAGGGTTCAGATCCCCATGCTGGCCAACTACCAAAAAATATAAAATAATAAAATAAAATTTTCTTTGAATTTTTGTATCTATGGTCATGATGAATATTGATCTATAGTTTTTTAAATAATGTCTTTGCCTGGTTTTAATATTAGAGTAATGCTGATTTTACAAAATGAGTTGAGAAACATGACCTTCTCTTCAATTTTCTTGAAGAATTAGTGTGGAACTGGTATTATTTCCTTCTTAAATGTTCAGTAGAATTCACCAATGAAGCCATCTGGGCCTGGATCTTTCTTTGTGGGAAGGTTTTTAACTACAAATTCAATTTCTTTAATAGACACAGAATTATTCAGGGAATCTATTTCTTCTTGAGAGCACTTTATTAGCTTGCATCATTCAAGTAATTTGTCCACTTCATCTGAGCTGTCAAAGTTATTGGCATGAAGTTGTTCATGATGTACCTATGTTCCTATTAATATCTGTACAATATGCTGTGAATTCACCTCTTTCATTTCTGATTGACAATTTGTGTCTTCTCTCTTATTTTCCTTACAGTCTGGCGGGAGGTTTATCGATTTTATTGATCTTCTTACATAACCAGCCTTTTGATTTCATTTTTTTCTCTATTGTTTTTCTGTTTTCTGTTCCACCAATTTCTGCTCTGATCTTCATTATTTTCTTTCTTCTGCTTACTTTGGTTTAATTTTTCTAGTTTCTTAAGGTGAAAGCTGAAGTCACTGATTTGAGACCTCTTTTTTTTTTTTTTCTTATTTGGGCATTTAGTGCTATAAATTTCTGCCTAAGAGCTGCTTTAGCAACATCCCACAAATTCTGATATATTTTGTATTCATTGTCATGCAGTTCAAAGACTTTCTAACATCCCTTTGATTTCTTCTGTGACCCATGACTTATTTAGACATGTGTAATTTAGTTCACAAGTATTTGGGGATTTTCAGAGGTCTGTTATTGATTTCCAGTTTGATCCCACTGTGGCCAGAGAAGATACTTAAACTTTAATCTCGTAAGATGTGCTGAGAAATGTTTTATGGCCTAAAATATGGTCTATCTTGATAAATCTTCCATGTGCACTTGAAAATATGTGTTCTGCTGTTGCTGAGTGGATGGTTTTAGGCCAAGTTAGCTGATACTGTTGTTCGTATCTTCTATATCCTTAATGATTTTCCTGTTTTCATGTTCTATCAATTATTGAAACCAGGGTATTGAAATCTCCAGCCTTAATTGTGGGTTTGTTTATTTCCGCTTTGTGTAGGCAGCATGTAGTTGGATCTTGTTTTGATATACAATCTAACATCATCTATCTTTTAACTGAGACTGTATAGACCATTTTTATTCAGTGTGATTACTGATATAATTAGGTTCAAGTCTGTCATCTTGCTATTTGTTTTCTATTGGTCCTGTATATTCTTTGTTTTCCTTTTCTTCCTATTTGCAGATTAATTGAGCATATTTTATGATTCTATTTTATCTCCTTTATTAGCTTATTAGCTATAACTTTTTCTTTAATGGTTGCTTTAGGGTTTATAGTATATACATCTTTAACTTGTCACAGTCTACCTTTAAGTGGTGTACAATTCTCATATAAGAACTTTGTAATAATATACTTCCCTTCATCCCCTCCAGGCTTTATGTTATTGTTTTCATGCATTTTACTTTTACATATGTTATAAACCCCACAATAAACTGTTATTATTTTTGTTTAAATAGTCGAGTATCATTTGAGATGTTAAGGAATCATACAGCCCTGCTAAGAGAGGTTTTCTTAGGCCGGTGGTCTGCAACCTACACTGCAACTGAGAGGAAATAAGACTGAAGTCCCAAGCCTTTCCCAAGAGCTTCCTATTAATATTTCTCAGCCAGCATGAGAAGTGTGAGAACCAGAATAATAACAACGATCAGATTAAAGACACTGCCTTCCTCTCAAGCCTATTCAGATGGCCTCAAGTAGCTGCCCATAGGTTGATGACAAGAGAACCGTGGATCAGAGCAACTGGCAGTAACTGAGAGAGTTCAGAATTGTGAGCTACGTTTCAATGAGATATTATGAGCTATCTGGCTGTGGTTACTCACTCATATAGACAACAGGAGGCAAATGGCTGGAGTCTCATAAGTGTCAGAAAGACTTGCACTGCCAATGAGACCACAAACCAAGCCTATAAGGCAGCCCCGAACTAAGGGATTCCATCTGGTTCCCCCAGAGTCTGGCTTTAGACTTTGCTTCATTCAGCACTGGCCCCTTCCCAAGACTGGCTTTCCTTTCTGCCCTGAGCCCCAGATCTGCCATTTTGACCTCTCAGCCCTCTCCCACCCCTAACAAGGTCTCCCTGACACCATTCAGGGCCCCAGGGTCTGCCTGCTGGACACTACTCATGCAAGGGTCTCCCCCGAGGCTCCACCCTGCCCCAGTACCGGGTCCAATCTCCAGGTACAGCCCCTCCAGTCAGGCCTGGAGAAGACTTCAGATATCATGGGCTCCACCCGTCTGCCCAGGCGGGGTCCTCCATAGACGACCTACTATTAAAAAGAAGTGTCTCTTGATTAACTGAGTGTGACTTCCACCTGAGGTTCTGGTTCTGGCAGCTTCTCGGTTTACACGGGACTCCCCCTCTTCCCCCTCCACCTTCCAGACAGAAGGCATCTATGATCATGAGTTCCCTTTGCCTTCTCTCCTCGAAGCCAAAATTTTTTCAGTAGAATTAAATTAAGAAAAAAAAATTACTGATCCTGCCTAAAGATATGTAAGATACCACTGGAATCTGAGATGGACAAGCAGGGAGAAGGAATTCTGAACCCTGCATCAAGCAATGTCCCTGCCTAATCAGTGGGGACTGGAATAGGTACTACGGGCTGCTGCTCCCAGACAACTTTTATTACCCGAGAGACTTTTTATGTGCAACACGAGACGCCCTTTACTCACCACACAGCTCCTCCTCTCCTCCCCTAACTTGTGTTGCCACCACCCCCAGAAGCTCTTATTTCTTTCTGTAGCTCAAGATGCTATATAAGCTTCAATCATCTATCCCTTTTACGAGTCTCATAATTTGTGGGATTCCCGTTCATACATACGTAATTTAAAATGGTTTTTTGAGGAGCCGGCCTGTGGCTCACTCGGGAGAGTGTGGTGCTCATAACACCAAGGCCACGGGTTCGGATCCCTATATAGGGGTGGCCGGTTTGCTCACTTGGGAGAGTGCGGTGCTGATAACACCAAGTCAAGGGTTAAGATCCCCTTACCAGTCATCGTTTTTTTGCTCCTGTTAATCTATCTTTTGTCAATTTAATTCGTAGCCCAGCCAAAGAACTATAAGGGTAGAGGGAAGCCATTTTTTGCTCCCCTGCACTGCCAAGGTTCCTTTCATACAGGAGCTGTACAAATTTCAGGGACTTTCATATGTCCTGATTCAGTGACTCATGTTAAATACTCTTTGAATTGACTACACTCATCATCCAGTTTACTATCAATATCCTCATAGTGGCTTATTATGAGTTTTATGCTATGTCAGTATTTCATATCAAGACAGCAAAATCTTGGTAAGAATCTATACAGATGTGCTTGGGGGAGGCCCCTTTAGGTTAAGGGAGACGTATGAGAACAGGTAGGCCCAGCAAAGGCCAGGAGCTCCATGGATTGAGAGGAGGGTACAGGGAGGGTGGCAATGGATGACAAGACCAAAGTGTTAGACCAGACGGGAAGGTGGAAGATAGTGTCCAATGTGGCAAAGGTCTGAGGATAGATTCTCATGTCTTTAAGTTAAGGAATTAGAGCTGTGGATGGGTCACTGAGAATATGAAAGTTAACCTAGTCTAGTGCTAAATTCATGGGATCAGAAGGAGATGAACCTTGGATGAATCCTAAGCCTGCCTTCGCTAGAGATGACATGCCTCTACACAGAGGTAACTGCTGTCCTCATGAATGTATACCCCTAAATCCCACCAAAGGTGTATCTCTGTCTAAACTTCCCCTTAGCCAAATTCTCAAAACATTCCCCCACCACCAGACTCATAAGGTGAAGTGTGAGGGAGAGAAAGCTCAAGTGGTAAGATGTACCAGCCCTAACTGATCACAGTTAAATACATTCCATAAAATTTACAAAAACATATGGCTAAGTGAACCCGTGAGTAGGGACTCTCCCAGGGCCATGAAAGGGGCATGTGCAATGAGGGGCCCTGAGGCTTAAGCTTCACTAGCTTCATAGTAAATTCAGCTCTTGGCAGAGAGCATAAAACAAAACACATATACAATGTATAGTTACCTCTTATTGAATAACAAATTATCCTAAAACGTGGTGCTTGCAAACAGTACCCATTTATTGTCTCACAGTTTCTGTGGGTCAGGAATCCAGGCACAGCTTAGGTGGGTCCTCTGCTTTGTGGCCTCACAATGCTGCAACCAAGGGGTCGGCTTAGGGTCTACAGTCTCATCTGAAGGCTCAATGGGGGAAAGAGTGGCTTCTAAGCTCACTCACATGATTGTTGGAGGATTCAGTTCCTTGAAGAGGACCATTAGATTTCCTGGTTGGCAGACAGCCAGAAGCCACCCTCAGCTCCTTGCCACATAGCCCTCTCCTATGTGGCAGCTTGCTTCATTAAAACTAGTGAAAGAGAAAGTATGCTAAGAAGACAGAAGTCATGATGGTTTATAAACTAATCATGGAAGTGACATCCCATTATCTTTGCTGTACTCTGTGTTACAAGTAAGTCACTAAGTCTAGACCCTTAGAGGCTAGACCCTCAGAGGCTAGCAAGCTAGTGTCTAGAATAATTTCCAATCTCCCTCCACTGGCAGGGACACTGGGTAGGCCAGGAGATTGAATGCCAGATGCCAGTCCAATGGCTCATGCTGAGATTCAGGTCTCAAAATGAGTTATTAAATGCAGGACAGGGACAGATATCCAGGCTAAACGTAGAGGCAAATGGGACTGGGAGGACTGGACAGGAGATGATTCAGGAAGCCTTTGAGGCAAGTGACTGACACCCATGGTTGGGTATTTACCTATCCTCGGGCTGTCTTGCATAGGCAGGCTGGGTCCATGTAAGGTGCAGGGATGGGACAGACAGGAAGGACATATTAAAGAGCTAAACTACGTGAAAGGAACGCTTCCCTGCTCTTCCTTCCTCCCCTCTCTGGGGACCTTTTGATTGTCACTCTAACTTTCCTTCCTGTAACAACTGTTACCATGTTCTTTTATTCATTCATTCAACAACTATTGGAAGAACTGCTGTTATGGACAAGGTACAGGAGTGAACACAATAGATTACATCTCTGCCCTTGCGGAACTTTTCACCCACTTTCACAAGAGTGGAAGAGAACAAAGATTACATTCAAATTAAGTCAGTCGATCTGGTTAGTAGAAAATCTTATGAAGCATACTTTGGGAATCTGAAACTATTATTTCTTCACTCTCATACTTCTTCCTTCAATAAATATTACTATGTTCACTCATTCTGCAACTGCCTCTTGAGCTCCTATTATGGGCAAGGTACAGAGATGAACACACACAGACAACACCCCTGCCCTTGCAGAACTTTTATTTGAGTGGGTGGGAGACAATATGCAAAGTAAGTGGAGACAGTAAATGGGGTAACAGGACAGGAGGCACTAGGACTCAGGGACGAACAAGATAGAACAGGTCTCTACCCCGTGTGAGCACCCAATCTGATGGGATGACAGATATGAGGACAGGGAAGCCACTGTGCCCAATTACAGTTCTTCACCCCAGACTGCACCCCTGAGTCCAAGCAACCACCTCACAGCAGGCAGGGGACTCACAGCATCATGGAATCAGGATGACAGAATTTCAGCATCAGAAAAGGCCTTGGGCCTCCATTTTGTCACCAGACTGGGGAAGTGTACATGAACACCTCGGGGAAAGCCACCGCCATCCTGGGGAAAGCATTAAAAGGACACTTCTGGTGGGCAGTAAACCTATCGCAGCATCGTGTGAAGGTCCTGTCTGCTGCTGGCATTGGGGGAGCAGTCTGGATTGATCAATTTGGTCTGGTTTTTACAAGATGTGGAATTGAGCCCTGCCTTAATTTTGTTTTTTTCAGATTCAGTGAAATGTTATTTAATAAAAGTTTTATTGAGATTTAATCTACAGAACATATAATTTGCCTGTTTAAAGTGTACAATTCAATAGTTTTTAGTACATTCACAGAGTTGTGCAACTATCGCCATAATGAATTTTAGCACATTTTCAGTGCCCCCTATAGAAAGCCCACACTCCTTAGTCATCACTCCCTGTCTTCCTCCACCACCGCCTCCACGTATGCTGCTTGTTCTCACCTTCCACGGAAGGGAAGCTTCCCTCAGGTGGTCAGGGAGATAGATGGCCCGGTAACTTCACCACTACCATTAAGGGACCCCAGAGGCAGAGTCCCAGGGAGGATTCCAATAGGTCTTGCTTGTCACATGCCCACCCCATGCCTGGGGCACAGTCTGTGTCCAGGAACAGGAGGCGGGAGGGGCTGGCAAAAACCGCAGCGACAACAGTCCTCTGCATGGCAGCTATTTTCAAACGTGGGAAACTTCTCTCTGAGTAAAAATAGACCCTCAAAGCTCCTAAGTAGGGGAAGAGTCTAGGAGACCCAGAACAGCCATTCTGTAAATAGTGCGCAGAGTCCTGGGGCCCCTGCTGTCGTCTGCAGAGGGGGGCAAGGTTGCTTTCACCTGGCAGCCCTGCCCAGCATGGGCGGGAAGGCTTCCCACGGCAGGCCTTGGTGCCCCTCCTCCCCTGACCTGGTTCTCCTCTCTGGCGGGCCCCTGAAGGCTGAGCAGTGCAGCAATCAGCCTCTCCTTGGAGAAAACTCCACCACCTTCTACAGGAGGTCCACTCTGGCTCATCCCTGTCTCAAAGCCTTCTGGATGGGTGCTGGTCTAGACCTCCACCACAAGGGACATAGGCCAGCTGGGGCCCCCCAGGTCACCCCTTATGTAGACACACCTTGCAAAGACAGAGGCATCCCTCTTCCTGCTAGCACGGCTTTGTTCTTGCCCTTGAGTAACAGTCGGCTCTTCCCCCACCCCGACCCCATGTGCTGAGAAGCACTGAGCTCGTCTGAGCCCTTCGTAAGACCACAGATACTTTGAGTGAGACAGCCAACCCTCATGAGAGGAAATGATGTTGGGGTGGATCAGCATGCACAGCAGGGGACAATGAACAAACAGTAAAAGTACTGAACACCAGAGGAGGAAAACTGGGGACAGAACTGGGACACAGGCAGTAATAATAATGATGACAAAAAAAGCAACAGCCATTCATTGAGCACTTACTACTCACCAGGCTTTAAACATTAACTCATTTAATAATTTGTACATTTTAAATGTACAAGTGTCCCAAGATATTTCTTAACTACAGAGAGAAAGATAGTACCTTGCCATGGAGAAACCCGGTGCGCAACGTTAGCACGGTGACATCATGAACCCCAGCGTGATGCCCTGAGAAGGATAAAACATCGCTTCTGTGCTACTCTTGCCAAAAACTTATAACCTCATTCTAATCTTGAGGAAACGTCAAACAAGCCCAAACTGAAGGACATTCTACAAATAACCAGTACTTGTCCAAAGTGTTAAGGTCATGAAAGACAGGGGAAGATTGAGAAACAGATGGGAGGAGATCAGGAAAAAATAACTAAATGCAGTGTGGGAACTTAAGTAGGATCCTAGAGCAGAAAATAGACATTAGTGAAAAACACTGGTAAAATTCAAATAAGGTCTGTAGTGTAGAATTACAGCAATGCTGATCTCCTATTGCTGGGGGGTCCAATGTTGATTTTGACCATTTTAATACGGTTGTGTAAGAGGTTAACATTCGGGAAAGTGGGTAGAGGTGTACAGGTACTCTCTGTACTATTTTTACAACTTTTTTGTAAGTCAAGAACAAATTCAACATTGAAAGTTTTTAAATCATTTTTGAATTTCAAGTTTTTTTTTTTGTTTTTTTTTTTGTCTTTTGTCTTTTTCCGTGTCCGGCAACGGATCGCAACCCTCAGTGTTGCCCCCGTACCGGACCGGGGACCGGCAACGGGATTGCAACCCTCGGCGCTGCTCCCGCACCTCGCTCAGCCAGTGAGCAGGAACCGGTCTGTATGTGGGATCCGAACCCTCGGGAGGGAGCGCCACCGCGCTTCCCAAGTGGCGCACTATCCAGTGCGCCACCGGGCCGGCCCGAATTTCAAGTTTTTCAAGTGGAAGTTTCATCCAACAAATCTCAGAAAAGTAGATTATTGGGTTGGTCCATAAGCAAAGAAAAACAGACCTGGGATGAAGCAGAAAATATTTTTAACTGTCTGCCATACTGTTAAAAACCTGCCATGGCTGGGTTTTTCATTGCTATGTTAGCCCGTTTGCAGAGCAGACACTCAGTTGCAGGGACAGGGGCTAAACCCTGGAGGCGTGGCCGGGCAACGCAGCGCTCTCCCGGTGGGATGGGTGGCCCTCAGTCCAGCGGGGCTCGGCCCATAAAAGTTCTCTAGCTTGCCTGACAGTGCTTCCCCACCCTCCTTCATTCCTTCCATGGTGAGTCATTTCTAGAAGCTTTTGTGATCAAATAAATAAAGGCCTTTCCCACCAACTTTAAGCCCAACAATTTCATCCTTCCATGTCTACCACTCATTTCTCATATTCCACAAGAGGAAAAATAAATGTGAGATGTTGATGTTTACCCACATTTGATTGTTTTCTTTTTTTCTCTCTTTGTGTTTACCTAGGTTTCTCCCATCTCACCAGCCAGGACAACAGCAGGTCACAGGCTTTGGCTTGCTGGTTGACTGCGGCGCAGAAAGCAGGTATGTTGGTCCCCAAAAGTTCCAACAGGTAAAACAAGGCAGGACTTGTGCCTTGTCCCCGTGCTGGGTCTCTTGCAAGACTTCCCCTTTGTCATCTTTGCACCGTGCCAACAAAGTCCTGCGTCTTCATTCTCTCTCCACACCACAGAGTATAAATTATCCAATGGTTAGTTAACACCTTACTGTGCCACAGTTTGCAATGAGGTGGAACAAGTGGAATGAGGCATTCCAAACCAGTTGCCTTGAACTCTTGAACAGGTGAAGTAAGAGCCCCAGAGGGTCACTGAGTCAGACGGAGGTGAGAGCTGTGGCTTCCTCTAGTGTCCAGGGAGATCTTGGGAAGAGCCCAACTGCGGCTGGGAGGGCCTGGCCACTTCCCACACACCCCAGGAATTTTTGGAAGCTGAAGAGGTGCTGCCTGGGAAGGGTTGGGTGTTTGTGAATAAGCTCCATAGCCCCTTTCCCAAAGCCACCTCCCGGGGGCAACGTGGAGGATAGGGCACAGGGAAACAGCTCTGTCCCAGGTCCTTTCAGGCCAGTTCTAATTATCGCCAACAGGAAATAATAGGTAAATAAAGGGGAGGGGCCTCACCCGAAGGCAGTCAGAAGAGGGGCAGCTCCCACATGGTGGGGGTAGGGGGGAGTGTCTAACCCTGAGCACAGGGCAGATATCAACCAAGGACCTGGCAAGATAGCATGTACTCTGATCCCAGCGACAAAGGAACTGATCTTAGCTACTAATGCTCCTGCCTTGATATGAGGAGCACTCACATCTCCAGCACACTCCTTCCTCAGAAGCCAAGGGACAGTCCTTTTAAATCAGGGAGAGATACACCTTAGAAACCATAAAGTGGAGAGGCTGGCTGGTTGGCTCAGTTGGTTAGAGCACTGAGCTGATAACATCAAGGTACAGGGTTTGATCCCCGTACCAGCCAGCTGCCAAAAAAAAAAAACCCAAAGCCATAAAATGGAACCCCTCCCACTTCTTACAAAATGGACCTCCCCCAGGCGTGGGGACTCAGAAAGAAACCCATTTCCCCAGAATGGGGATGGGAACAGGAGGATATTTGCTGGGTTTGACTGTGAAACTGAGAAGTCTACCTAAGTAGGCCAAGTGGGGCCCTAGGAGTCTGTGCTGGGCCTTCAAGAACAGGCCGATGTGCACATACAACACATACAGTGAGAAACCAGGTAGGCAGCTTTGCAAAGATGGGACTGACTGAAGGAGGGGTGAGGTCAGACACAGGGAGCAGGGGTCGGTGAGAAGTCAACTTGGAAAGCTTCTCATTGGTTGGAACGGCCAACAGTCCCTTCCTGGAGGTAGACTGAAAAGTAGGATTGACTCAGAAAGGAAGGACACATGGGACTATTGCAGGAGGGCACCCACAGGTGACCCTGTATTTATAAACTTCAATAAAGTCCAGGGTTTTTTTGTGTTTTTTTTTTTTTTCCTTTTTGTCTTTTTTCATGACCGGCAACGGATCGCAACCCTCAGTGTCGCGCCCGTACCGGACCGGGACCGGCAACAGGATCGCAACCCTTGGTGTTGCGCCCGCACCTCGCTCAGCCAGTGAGTGGCTGGTTTGTACGTGGGATCCGAACCCTCGGTGGGAGCGCCGTCACGCTCCCAAGCGGCGCACTGTAGCAGTGCGCCACTGGGCTGGCCCGAAAGTCCAGTTTTTAAATCTTTTATTTGGCAGACGTTCTGAGCATTAAAAAAAAAAATCAATACAGAATTAACATTAAAGACAGACTGAACTGGGCCGGCCCCGTGGCTCACTCGGGAGAGTGCAGCGCTGGTAGCGCCAAGGCCACGGGTTCAGATCCTATATAGGGATGGCCGGTTAGCTCACTGGCTGAGCATGGTGCAGACAACACCGTGCCGAGGGTTGCAATCCCCTTACCAGTCAGAAAAGAAAAAAAGACAGACTGAACTTATCCCATAACTTCAATAGCCCAGCACATGAAGTATTTATTTTCCTAATTCTTGTTCTAAACAAGAATTTTTACTTCATCTGGTATTTTTCATCAGAAGGTAAGTCATAGAGAAGGTAACTTTTGGCCCAAGTAAAGGCTTCATTCATTTCAGCTTTCCTAAAGTGAAAATAAGTCATCCTTTGCCTTAATAAAGTCATCCTCCCTTTCTGCATTTGAGGTGGCCAAGATGACCCAGAACATCAAATATTCCACATCATTACCAATAAGGAGTGGAAAAGTAGGAGATGGTCACACTTTGGGTATAATTCTAGACTCGACCTCCAAGTGTACGAAGTGCTCCTCCACCTTCCTGCCTTTCTTTTTGTCTCCCTCGACCAACTCAAGAAAGGAGATGGGTATAACCGGGGTCAGGGAAGGGAATGAGCTGTCTCTTTCCTCTTAAGGCCTGCTGGGGGTTATGAAAAGTCCAAACTCTGGCAATGCTCCTTCAGCCTTTTTGACCTTCAAACTCAAAATCAACATGACTTGGGAGGAGCCATGAAAAAGGCCCACAACACCAGTTTCCACCAAGACCTCAATTGTTGAGGAGTTCTCGAATGAATTAGACTCGTGGTACTGACATCCATGAGACGGAGGATCAGGTGAGAATCCATTTTGTGAGCATCAAGAAAGGACTTTGTGGATTTAAGGACGAAATCAGCACAACTGAGCCCAAACATGTGTAAAGCTCTAAAACCTCGTATTCCTCTGCAGAAAAGCCCGTGAAGTCAATCTCACTGTATGGCAGTGGGCTCAGGCAACCTCTACGCAAGAACTTCAGCCAAATAAAGAGCAAGAAATCATCTCACCCTAACATCAGCAGCAACAAGGACTCATTCAAACAACAGCACACATGTCAACTGGAGGCTCACAAAAGGCCCCCAGGGGCCCCCCAAACCTGCTTCAAAACCTGCTACATCTCTTCTTTCTCTGGACACTTGAAACCTCAGGGAAAGAGAATTCCTGTAAGAAATATTAAACCTATTACCCGAGAAAGCATAGTCAGGACATCTGAACACGTGCAAATCGTGAACCAATTACCTGTGATGTTGCTAAAGCTTCTTTATTCTTTTCCAAACCTAATGTGGTGATGTGACCCTCTGGGAGAAGTGCTAGTGACCACTGGAGCAGAGAGACCAGGCACGGGCCCCGTGAAGACAAGCAGTCTTCACCCCCGCCCAGTGTCCTCAGACTTGCTCGTCAATGGCCTCAACATTCCAAGCAGCAGAGGACAGTTTGCTAATTGTCTAACACTAATCCTTCTGTTTTTTTGAGCTTCATCAAATGTCTACTTGTTTTTAATTGAACATTAGCAATTTCTTCTCAACCTGAGTCTGTGAAAGAAACTTGAGTGGTCAAGGCTGCCTCCATATTTCATCATTGTGGCTACAAACCCCAAAATGGAAATGGCTCAGGATAATACAGTCTTTACGATGCGGTGCAATCCCCTAATTAAACTATCGAAACTCACTGAAAAAGGAAGCATAAATAAATAAATGTTCACACTTCTTTTCAAGACTCTAAGCAGAAAAGCATTTTTGAGATTTTTAAATGCTAAGACAGATGACCCACTGAGACAAAAAAAAAAGTTATAGTTCAATATTACTGTAATGGTTTCTGGGGAAAAATGGCCTCTTTAAGGAAAATGTAAGCGAATACAGGAAACAAAAAGAGATCATGAGTTATTACACACGACAATTAAAAATACAGTGAATTTATTTCCACTTTTTTACAGTTCCCAGTATTGCATCTGATAAGAATCCTCATCTCTAAAAACACAAAAATATTTCAAGAAAGCATGTTATAAGATAGTACATACAAGCCATAGTTTGGCAGAATTTTATTAACTCTAGTAGCTCATACTCCAAAAGACAAATTTTTAAATTCAAAAATAATAGTTAGCTTTATTTAACGTTATGTTACACCTTAACATTTAAAATACCATGCTCTAGTTAAATATTTTATCAACAACACTGTATACAAATAAAATATTACACAAAATATATTTAAGAAAATGTTTTGGTCTTTGATTTGAACAATAAATAAAAACACAGGCACTTCTACATTGAGACAGTGAAGCATCACTAAGAATAATAATTTTGTATAAGCAACATGTGAAAATATAGAAAGAACAGAATCCTAGCATTTTAAAATGACAAATCACGTATGAAAAGGTTTGCAACTTGAATCTTTTCACTTCAGGTTCAAAAGTTACTCATGCTTTCTTGGTCCACATTGAAAATTCACAAACCCAATACGGTTGTCAGGGGCAATTCAATCTTCAGTTGGCCATTATGGAATCATATTCACTGTTTTCAAATACTAAAACTAGAAAACAATATGATACCACCCAGCAAACCAGCTGTAAAAAACATTACTCTCTCTCTCCTTATTACGACCATAAGACCACAACGAGATAAACTGGATGAGTGTCGCTCAGTGATTCTCATTTTGCAAAATTAATTATATTAACATAAAAAAAATACTGTTGGGGTGTCAGGAAATTTCAACAAAAGTCAATTTTCTGGACAATTTTTAAAATTCATCCAAATCACATGAAAATAAGTGTAATTCCATTTCAGTGAAAACCACTCAATCATGTATAACAGTCTTTAGAGCCGATAGGTTTATAAACACCTGAATTACAGATAAATTGGTCATTATAATGGGGAAGTAGAAATATTATCACATAGGAAGGCAAAAAAGAAAAAAAACCCAACAACTTAAAACAGTCAAATTCTAGAAATTTATAATTTTGGATGAGAAGGGGAGACAAATTAGAAAATAATGGTCGTTAGCTAGTATCCTCCATAAAAAATTATCATCTTCTAGTCTTCTTTTTCACAAAAGTACCAAACTGAAAGGTTCAGAGGCCCTCAAATGCATACTACTTATAAAGGCAATTCTGATGGTTTAACATAGAAATTACCCTAACGTGAGAACACAACATGGGAACTGTTCAAGATATGCCTTTCTACGCAAAATTCAGTTTGTATACATTTCAGCATTTTAAATGAGCACTTTGCAATCGAGACCAAATATCAATCATCTCTTGAGGTTTTCTGCTATGAACTAACATCAGGTCTACATAGGAACAAATGTTATTCTTGTTTTTCTCCTCGATATCAAATGTCCTGAAGCCTTTGTGTTTCTCTGGAACGAGGCCAAGTTTCTGAAGGCACATTCCAGTATAAACATCATCAATGGGGTAGAGATGGACCCGGTCAGTTACATTGTACAGCCTCAGGGCCAGGTGACCCGAGTAGAGGAACCCACCTCCCCCTGCATAAGGGGGGTAGACACCAGAGTAAACAACTTCTGGGATGTAGTACTTCAGTTTCTTATCCCGATGGGGTCCGGCATTGTGGATCACATCACCTATAAACAAATCTTTGGCTTTGTTCTTGGATAAGCTATTCAAGTAATTCAGGATTTGATGGGTGTTCACAAAAACATCGTCATCGCCCTTGAAGACAAACTCAGTGTCTGGGCAGGAAGTGCTCACCCACCTGAGAAACAGCACCTCCTTCAGAGACAAGTTGAAGAAAGTGTCCCTGTAGTTCCAGAGAAGAATGTCCTGGTGTTTCTCACTCTCAAACTTCAGCATGTCTGAAAGGTCGGGGTGGTTGTCCTCCGGGGGGTTCTGGCCCAGCAAGAAGACTCGCACCACTGTCTGGTTGGCCACATTGGTTTCTCTGCCCCAGGACTCCCGGATTGCTTGCCTTCTGGCGAAATGTGGAGTGAGGGACTTAATTGCCAGCAATAAGAAGGGTTTCTTTGCACACTTATCTGGTTGATCTATAAGCAGTGAATAATTTCGACATCTCAAATACAGCAGAAAGTCTTTAAATCTGTCCGGCAAATTGTTAAAACCTGTAACAACTGATGTGACCCTAAGGTCAGGTTCACAATAATTCAGATGGCTTATATTGGAAAACCCGTATACTTCCCCTGTCTGGTTGGCCAATGTGCTCAGAATGGGATTGTACCGTGTGTTCAGTTTTTCTTGCTCTCTGTTCCAGTATGCCTGAGGAGGGCTTGATGTCTTCCAGAACTTTTCTTTGGGTATTATTACTTCCCCCTTTCCATTTTTTTCTTGGCTACTGCTTTTGGAGACTTCCATGATCAAATAAATGAAGACGTTTGCCATCATCAGGATACCCAACAACTTTATTCTTCGACGTCCAACACTCATTTCTCATATCTGCAATAAAAGGGGGATTGTTATATTAATTAGATAATTATTAATTTGCATTTGCACATACATTTTAATTTATTTTACTCACCTCTTTGTTTCCCCAGGAGTAGGGGTTTAGAGCATAGACTTGCACTGTCTAGGTTCAAATCATGGCCCTTCCTTTCTAACTCTGTGACCTTGGGCAAGAAGTATAACCAATGTCTCAGCTTCTCGATCTATAAAACGGGGGTAATAGCCCACTTCACAGGATGGTTGTGAGGAATATATGATTTTATATGGAAAGCTTTTAAAATACTGCCTGGCCCATAGCAAGCACTACATAAGTCATTGTTAACATTGCTGTTTTAGACACCCTGAGGGCAGAGATACATATTACTAAATAATCTCACTTCAACTTTCTTGCTTACAACAGCTCACACAAATCAGTGCTTTGCAAACTGATTTGCCTATAATTCTTAACAAATACATTTTATATTGTGATCCACACACACACATAAGTATTTTACATGTATGCTGTACTGTGTACAGTTCCATGTCATTCACCTAATTTTGTATTCTATTCTATTCTATTTGAATTGATTGATTTATTGGCACTTGGCCTGTATGGAGATCTGAACTCTTGACCTTAACACCATGCTCTAACCAACTGAGCTAACCAGCCAGCCTGTTTCATTTTTTAAAAAATGCTGGTTCCAACACTGAATTATTTCCCAACCTACCATTTTACAGATGAGGAAACTGAGGCAGAGAGATTAAGATGCTTGCTGAGGCACAGGGTAGAGGAGACACTAACCACACTATACGTATATTCAAAGAAACAGAAGGAAGATTCATAAAAACTTTATCCCAATAACCAAAAACTGAGAACAACCCAAAAATATATCATCAACAGGAGAATGGATTATCAAAGCCTGGCATAACCATACAATGGAATATCCCTTGGCAATAAAATGGAAAACAATTGTTGCAGCAACATTACATTGTGAGCGAAAGCCAGACCCCAAATTTCAATTATATTAACTTCAAGAACAGGCAAAACTAATCTAGACCCTAGAAATCTGAAAGTGATGGAAGTGGGGTGTTTGCAGAGGGGCAAGAGGGAACTTCCTGGGGTACAGAAATGTACTTTGCAGATCTTGAACAAGATGAGGACTTCATGGGTGTGCACACCTGTCAGAACTCAAACTGTATACTTAAGATCTCTGTTTGTAGCAAAAAGAAAAAGAGAAATCCAAGTGACATTTTAGAGAAATATCAAAGGATTTTGGGCTATGGGCAACAGAAGAACAAAGAAAGAGTAATGAAATGGTTTGCTAGGAAACACTCCAAGGTCCCAACACTACTGACGTGGACAAAATGCACAGGAACAACCATTTAGACAAGGCTGACATTAGAAGACAACCCAAAAAAGTGGAGTGGCGACACACTATAAAGCACTACAAGGGTTTTCTTAACAGGTTAATTCTATGACTGGGAATTTATCCTTAGGTATTGTTATTTTCATTCCCATTTTATAACTGAGAAAACACATTTAAAGAAGTAAGGGCAAAGCCTGAATCCCAGCCAAGGCAATGGGATTCCAAGGCTACCATGTTAAACCGTAGCTACCCCTTCTCTAATCTCTAAAACAAAGTTGTGTGACTATTCTAATCAAGAGTAGTATTTACTTTTTTTTTACAGAAGAGGATTTTCAAGTTCACTGGATTCTAAACAAATAGTCCCAAGGTAGAATATTTGTCATGCTAAGAATTCTGTGAAACGATTACATGTTGGACAGCCCAGATTAGATCAATAGGAATTCACAGGCTATCCTGTCTAGTAGATCTTAATCTAGTTGCTTGTATTTACTGCTGCTAAACAGTTTCAGCTATGGACATATAAGTAAAAGGATTTTGTTTTTGTTTTAAACTAGCCCCTACCCCATAATCCCACTCCCCAAGGCCTTTGCACACCTAGAGAGCATGGCAAATGAGAAAGTTACGTATGTGCTCTTGGCTCACCCAAGTAAGCAGTCTCCCATCAGCACCCCATTTCTCCCCCCACTCCCCAATCACTCCCCACCTCCACCCCTCAGTAATCCCATCACTGAGTCAGCAAGGAAGAAGAGCCTCCGTAAACTTCCTGGCAAAGGAGGAAACCACAAGACATTTCTTGATCTTTAATTATAGTTTTAAAGTGCCCCAAGTCACACAGCCTCAGTAATTCAAAATGTCCACACCTAAATCTCAGATCCACACCTTACTTAGGTCAGCTCCTTTCAAATGAGCTTCTGAGCAAATCCTAAGCGCTCACTAAAGGTCTGAGTCTGGTACGTCTTTGGCAACCTAAACCTCCTTGCAAGGGAATGAGAACTCAAATAGGCACTTAGAATGTATTTGCATGGTATCTGATGTGGATAAAGAATTAGTCATCCTTAAGGGCTTAGTCATCCTTAAGGGCTGGCCAATTAGCTCAGTTGGTTAGAGCATGGTGTTGATAACACCAAGGTCCAGAGTTCGAGCCCTGCTACCTGACAGCTGCCAAAAGAAAAAAAAAAAAAGAAAAAAATTAGTCATCTTTTTAGAAAATAAATCATAGATACATTTAAGCCTTCTTTTTGACTTTCAAGACTTAGACAACTTTTTTTTTTTTGTTTTTTTTTTTTTTTTTTTTCCCCGTGTCCGGCAACGGATCGCAACCCTCAGTGTTGCCCCCGTACCGGACCGGGGACCGGGGACCGGCAACGGGATTGCAAGCCTCGGTGTTGCTCCCGCGCCTCGCTCAGCCAGTGAGCGGGAGCCGGTCTGTATGTGGGATCCGAACCCTCGGACGGGAGCGCCAGCCGCGCTTCCCAAGCGGCGCACTATCCAGTGCGCCACCGGGCTGGCCCCCCTTAGACAACACTTTAAAAAAATAAATGGTTCTCTCTAAATTGGGACAACTCTCCTAATGCTGAAGTAGCTCTTGACCCAGTACTGCTGATCTCTAGGTCTTGGGTTCTTCCTAGGCTGAAAAAAGGGCAACAAGATGAAGTATGGGTATCAATGGAGAAAAATGACAATGAAGAAAAAGATTTGGGGGCTGGGCCCGTGGCGCACTCGGGAGAGTGTGGCGCTGGGAGCGCAGCAGCACTCCCGCTGCGGGTTCGGATCCTATATAGGGATGACCGGTGCACTCACAGCGCTCACTGGCTGAGCGTGGTGCGGCCGGTCTCAAAAAAAGGACAAAAAAAAAGGAAAAGGAAAAGATTTGGAAAGTACTCAGGAAAAAACAGCACACGCTCTGAATAGTTAAACACCTGGTAGAAAATCTCAACTCGGTAAAGGAATTTAGACACCAATAGAGCATTCCCAAAATTTCTAGGGTAAAAGACTACAGCTTAAGGAAGAAAAAAGGAAGCACAATACTTTACATAACAGGCTGTAACTTCCAGATCTAATTCTCCTAGGAAAAGATACAGGGTGAATATGTAAAAATGACTCCAGATAAATTAGCATGTTATGCATTCCTGTTATGGGGGACACCATGGCTTTCTGGAATCCAGCCATAACCACTTGAAGGTTCTATCAAAGAAAGCACCACTCCTGGCCGGCCCGGTGGCGCACTGCTATAGTACGCCGCTTGGGAAGCGCGGTGGCGCTCCCGCCAAGGGTTCGGATCCCACATACAGACCGGCCGCTCACTGGCTGAGCGAGGGGCGGGAGCAACACCGAGGGTTGCGATCCCGTGGCCGGTCCCGGTCCGGTACGGGCGCGACACTGAGGGTTGCGATCCGTTGCCAGCCACGAAAAAAGACAAAAAGGAAAAAAAAATAAAAAATAAAAGAAGAGGAGAGTCTCTCTCTCTCTCTCTCTCTCTCTCTCTCTCTCTGCTTCCACCATC
>NW_007726770.1:404655-426115 GCF_000696425.1 Galeopterus variegatus
AAAAAAAAAAAAAAAGAAAGAAAAGAAAAAAGAAAGCACCACTCCTTGTTTTAAGAATACTCTGAGGAATACATTAGGCTTGCTGACCCTAGCCAAGATTTCCAACTTCATTGGCTACAATTCAGGCTTATATTTCCTCAATCAAGGCCTAGCCAGGGGCCAGTAAGCTCATTTGTTTAGAGTTTGGAGGGTTTGGATCCCCACGCTGGTCAGCTGCCAAAAAAAAAATAGACCCAGCCAGGATGTAGTTCTCACATCACCTCGACCCAAGACAGGGCTTGTGGCTCTCTAAGGAACACCATTCTCACCTTGCATTGCTCCAGGAGTCCGGTATACAGAGCATTTTCCTTACTGATTCCCATTTGTGCCCCCAAGGGAAGCTGACAGATGGACACCACTTTGCCAGTGAGAAAATGGAGGCTCAGAGGAGGTTAAGTGATTTGTCAGAATATTACATAAGAGTTAAGTGACAAGACTGAGATGGGACAGCCTTCTGGCTCCTAATCCAGGGCTATTTGGATCGCTTCCTTTTTCTACAAAGCACACAACCTGGTCCAGGTCAACAGTGAAGTCTCAAGGGGTGGCTCAAGACTGAAAAGACCCAAGGCACAGGGTCACGGTGCGTTTGATCGCTACCAAGAATCTCCAAAAAAGGAGAAATGGAAGCACCTACAAGCTCCCAGCCACCCTTCAGAAAACGGGCCAGCCTATCCTGTAAGAGTCCAAATTCCCAAAGGCTCAGTCTGGGGACACTCTTCCCATTACTTGCCAAACCAACCTGAGGAAGAGGGGAAAAACTAAGATTCTCAATTGTACATTTCCATCAAGGTTAAATGTCATATTTCAGTAGTGACCTGGGTACAGACTCTTGCATGAGAACTCTGCTTTTGGCAGATTCTTATAACAAACCAAAGTTCATGGAAAGGAAGATAAAGCAATGACCCCCGTAAAAATATTTGTGGGAAAAAGCTCTCTAAATATCTAAGTACTCCCATTGCAAACATAAAACCCGGAGATCTGCATCCTTTTTTGAGCAGGAAGCTAATTGCTTAAAAAGAATTTGAGTTTGAAAACTTACCCCAAAGCTGGGGAATATGTTCAAAACCCTCACCGTGAAACACAGAATTTTTATTGTAACAAAAAGAGGAGAAAATCCTTTACACAAAGAAAGAACAACCTTAGCTTTTTACCTTGTCTGCAACAGGGATACAACAGTTTTGAAACTTCTAAAACATTTATTGATTTTGTTTGTGTAATGAAAAACAACTTCCTTCTTTATTTTGCTATTAAAATATTTAGGGCCGGCCCAGTGGCGCACTGGATAGTGTGCCGCTTGGGAGGCGCGGCAGCGCTGATTGGCCTTGCTCCTCCACCGCCTGCTTGCGGGCCTCAGGAAAGTTAGTTAACATGATTGATCCTCTGTGGATTCAGCTGTGAATGCAAAGAATATTAGTCACCTCTTGGAGTTCTTGTGACCCATAAGTGAGCTAATATCTAGATAAACTGTGTGACACTGAATTTCGTATGGTGCATCAGACTCTGACTTTTTATTTAGGAAAGTAGGGAAGTGTTGAACCAGAAAAACCGCTTTGTTCCTCTCTGCCTATTACATCAAAAACGCTTAAATTCTGGGCCGGCCCAGTGGCGCACTGGATAGTGCGCCGCTTAGGAGGCGCGGCAGCGCTGCCGCCCGAGGGTTCGGATCCCACATACAGACCGGCTCCCGCTCACTGGCTGAGCGAGGCGTGGGAGCAACACCGAGGTTTGCAATCCCGTTGCCGGTCCCTGGTCCGGTACGGGGGCAACACTGAGGGTTGCGATCCGTTGCCGGACACGGAAAAAACAGACAAAAGCCAAAAGCCAAAAAAAAAAAAAAAAATTTAGAAAGACAACACGGAAGCAGAAAAAACGTCAGCTGAAAGTAGATCACAAATATAGTACAGATGCAATGCTTAAAGTACAGATAAAATATCACACAAAAACAAAACAGGTTTAATCAGGTTAGTGGATTAGAGGTTGCTCTAACATTTTTTCATGCGGCCATACCATGGTCCCCTCTGAGTAGCCTCTTCCGCCTGCTTCCAGACTGCGTGGAGGAGGGGGCACAGCATTGCCCCTGCCACTAAGACCCCATTTCCAGAGTCCCCCTCACTAGCCTGTGCCATGGCTGCACAGTCTCACAGACACTGTCACTGCATTTGACCCCTGCAGTGTTGAACAGATGCTCTGCCACAACACCCCTCCCGAGATCACCTGTACGCTTTTCCCTGTGCCCACACCATCTCTTAGAAAGGACTCCTAAACACAATAGTAAAATCTGAACACATCTGCTTTATTTTAATAAATATGTGCCAGGCACCAGCAATCTGATGAGGCAGATACTCTAAATCTGCCCTTTAAGCCCTCCCCCACATTTTGCAGATGGGGAAAATGAGGCACATGGTCACACAGCTAGTAAATGGCAGAGTCGGGATTCAAACCCAAGCAATATGGCTCCAAAATGGGACTTTTAAACCATCATGCAAAAGAATGCTGCTGCACAAGGTTATAACTAAAGGAACTGAAAAGACACTGGTCTTATTTTCAATGGTTAATCTTCCTAAAGTAGTAATTTTTAAAAGTATCTTCATATTTATACATTTAACCCACAAAACTACCATGAGTCAAAAATCAAATATGGGAGGCAGGGTTGTATGAGAAGTAACATTTATTGAATTATTACTCTACAGGCCAAGCTTGAGGCATGCTGCGCCCATGATCCTGTCTCTCTCAGAAATGAGGAAATGAGGCTCCCAGAGTCCCAGGTTCCTAGCTAGTGAGTGACACAGTCAGGGTTTGAACCCGGGCAGTCAGATTCTAGGCTCTACCACATATTGCTATGGAATAAGAGGAAAGACTCCCAAACTGTGAGGACATACAGTGACACATGCAGGCATTCTCTATGACTTCGGGGAAGCCAATTTCTAGAGACCTTAGTTTCTTGAATAAAAGGCTTTTTTATTTTTTCCTACCACAAAAAATCATGGTTTTCCAAGACATCAAGTCTTTTATTTTCCCACTGCTCTATAAATGAGCAGCCACGACCCCTCCTCCCCCATGCCTTCCTCCTGCCCATCCACATGAGGTGACCAATGCTACTGCATTCGGTTGGTTTCACTCCAGCCAAAAGCCAAGGCTTTCAACATCTACTCAGCCCACGCAGGCTCGATTTTCTTTAGGACTCCGAAATACTGAGACAATCCCAATGTTCCGTTCGTGGACACCAGCCTGGGAACCACTGAACTGGATGATCCTAAAAGTTTCCCTCTAGTTCTGAAAGCTCTACAAACAATGGCCAGAAGACATCTGAATGTGGCCAGTATGGCCATCCACAGCCACGATGACTCTCGTTCTTACAAAACTCTGAGGCAGAGGCCCCAAAACAGCTAACCAGGGACAGAGCCAGCAGTATACCCAAGCCAGACCTAAAACCTAAAGTACCCTGCACTTTCCCCCCAGTACCAAAGTTAAGGATAAAAGAAAGGTAGGACCTTCTCATAATCATGAAATAAAATGACCAGCCACCCCCCACCCAGTCAGGCTGAAGCAAAGGAGCTGGAAATCCAAGTTCCTGATTTGACTCCAAGAGAGTCTGAGCTAGCAGCCTCCATGTCCAGGAGGGAGAGGGGGTTCTTGTTTCCTGCTCGAACATGACACCCAAATACTCAAAAAGGGTCCAAGCCCCGGCCATGGGGTGGACAGCAGGTCCACCCTGTGGAGAACCTGTACACCGTGCCTGCCCCTGCTCTCCCGGGAGAGTGGTTTACCTGAACCTCACCTCCCGGGCTGTCCCTTCTGTTGCCTGCTCCTTGCCAGCCCTTTCCAGGTCCTGCTGGGACACAGAGACAGAGACTGTCTGCAGCTAAGTGGTACTGCAGGAGAGAACAGCTCCCAGCACTCCTGGCAGATGGGGGCGGGACAGGTGAGAGTGAAGCAGCTCAATGGGGCCTGAGAGCCGGGCCTTGCCCAGATAATGTTCCTTAATCAGAGCAAGAGGCCTGGCTGGGGCTCCTCCCAGGGCTAGACCCTCTCCAAGAGGCTGACACTACCAAAGAGGTGTCTGACTCTGCTTCCTGGCATACAAGTCATACACAGCTGCCAGCTAAATTCAAGGAATGTGGTCCCTCATCACTTGTTTTACCCTCTAGGTTCAAAATGAAACGGGAAAAGTTCTTTGAGTGAATCTACTCACCCGTGTGCATCCCCATAGACAACATTACAGATCAAAGTGCCTGGTTCTGGTCCCCAGGGACTACAACTCCCCCAAAGCCCAGTGTGGCTGATTTTCTCAAATAGCATTTATCATTTAAAATAAATCACTAAAATTATTCTTCAAATAAGGTGGATATAATTATCAGAAAAGGAGGAGGGAAGGAAATGATGACTGGGAGTCAACCCTCCCAGAGGCCATCCTGGCCAGCCTTTAATAAAACTGAAAAGGGTTTTAGGTCCTCAGTGGAAAGATTATATAATTTAAAAACAAGGCTAGCAGATGTTTGAGGCTGGAGATGTCCCAAATCCATTTTTAATTTGGAAAACCAGTCTGGCATTTGGTGTCAGACAGATCAGAGTTAAATTCCAGTTATGCTACCTGTTAACTCTGTGACCTTAGGCAAGTTACTTGATCTCTCTGAGCCTCAGTTTCCTTGTCTGTGAAATGGAGTTGACATAACCTACAGCACCTGTTTGTTGTCTACCACACGATGGGCATTCAGTAGTTCAGGATTCTGCTTCCTACACCAACCACTGAACAAAAGCATATTTCTCAAGTTTCGTCCTTCACTGCCTCTTTAAAGTTTTCTTTCTAGAAACTCAACCATCCACTGCCATAAACATCACCTCCAGGGATTAGCTTCTAAATGCCATGTGGAGTCCCTCTTCCCAGGCCCCTCACCTGCAATACACCAGGCTCCCAGGCTTCTGGGAAAAACCCCAGCACTGCCTTGCATCACTGCTTCTCCCTGCTGTCCACATCCAACCAGGAGCCAGCTCTTGTGTTCCCACCTCCACAATATCCTCGCACCTCCTCCTCACCTCTCCATCCCATTCAGCCTCTGCCACCCGCTACTGCACTAGCCTAAAGCCTCATTTCCCTCTATGCTCCCAAATATGCCCTGATCCGCAGGCTCATCAGTCTTCAGTCCCCTGTACATACCCTCCCTGCTCATGCTGTTCCCTCATTTGGTCAGACCACCACCAGTATGCCACTGCTCCCTTAAAGCCCAACTCTGATTATGTGCTGTCTTCTAGAACTCCTCTCTTCTCCATTCCCAGAAGCGGAGCACAGGACCTCATCTAGATCTCCTGCCCAAGTATATGCCCCAGCCTCAACACCAGCGTCGACTCCCAGGAGTTAGGATGTCCTCTTCTGATCAGGTTGGCTGATGCCTGGGCATCTTCCACAACCAAGGTCTTCATGCTGCACCACCAGTACACCCCAGCACATGGAACCTGAGAGCCACTCAGCATTTGGTGAAGGAACAGACACTTTTGTCACCTGGTCCAGTTGATTGAACAACGAGTATTCAGTAGGAACTGGATTGATTAAACATGTGCATTCTTTCTCCAAAGAGATGACACTGGAAAATCACATATGTGAGCTGGTGAATTACACATATGTATTTATATAAATCTGTCTCACCTTATTAAGTACTAAAGGACAACAGAAAACAATTTAAAGGATTTTTCAGAGTTAGAGGGGATAAGAATTTCAGAAGTGGTGAGTCCATGTTAGAGCTGGGAGGGTGGGGGCAAGATCTGAAGAGGCAAACTGGGGTGAGAAGTACGGCCAACCTCTCATTTCCCAGCCAGCCCACACCCCACCGAAGGCAACATCCCCATGAGTGTGCATTGATTTGACTGAGCACCCTATGCGCAGGAACACAGGTGTGTGAGGTCCAGTAGCACTTCCAGGTGAGGGCTCTATCCTCCTCCACAGCAGACCCGAGGAAGCCTTTCTCCACCCTGGCCCAAAATGGAGGTGCCTCTACCTCCTTCCTGGTGAGGGGTGGACCTCTAACAATTGTTACCTACAAGGCCATGGCAGTAGAGGGACATGGTGAGAGCATGCCTAAAGGAAGTAAGGTCCCCAGTAGAGATTTGCAACCCAGGGGCATGTACTTACCTAAAGTGGGATAATCATTTTAGAAAAAAAATGCCACAGTGCAGGTAGACCCTTCCTGGAGGGCTTAATGTGCTTTGGAAGCCCTCAATAAGAGTCTATCTATACACGGCTTGGTAAATGTTTCCACTCCAACCTCTAAAACCTATGTACAAGCAAGTGTATTATGGCAGTCTTGGTGAGCCCTCAGAGAAACCTCTACAAACTTCTCTTGGACTCATCCTTCTGCTTGCTTAATTGGGCTGCATGGGACGTTTTTGGTCCGGGTCCAACCAGGAAGCAAAAACCAGACAGTAATTTAAGCAAGGGAAGTTTAATACAAAGAATATGACAACTGAGTAACTATAAAGATGGAATAAGAGTCTAAAGGGTATCCTGGGACACATGAAAAGTATCCCCAAAAGACAAACTTAGAAGGGAGTGTGATTCAGAGTTTGTTGAAAAAGGTATAGGTGTCAGAAAAGTTCCCGAGTACCTAGGCCAGAGGTGTTCTACAGTCACCAGGAAAGCAAGGACAACCCTCTGGGGTACAGGTGATCAAAGCTGGGAGGTGGACAGGTGAGCAGGCATGCAGAAGGAAGGGGTGCACATGGAAGGAGTCGTCAGGGTGCTGCTGGAATAGGGAACTGTAGAGTTCTCCCTCTGCAGGAACTTGGCATGTCAGTGTATGGCTTGGACTGGAGCAGCTCAGGGCCATGCTTAGGATAATGAACAGTGGCCAGCACCATGGGGGCCCTGGGAGACACACACATGGGGGCTGGGCAAGGGCCGCTCTGTCTCAGGCTCCCAGTCCCACCACTGCAGCCAGAGCTGGAGAAAGCAGAGCTGCTAAATACTAGAAAAATTGTGCCCTGCAGGCATCTAGGAGTGCCAGAAAAACAACAGGCTAACCACACACACACTCACTCAACACAGACACGCAGACATGGGAAACAAGGAAGGAAAATTTCTTCCTCTTCAGAACCCTCAACTTACAGAGGGTAAAGGAAAAATATCTGAAGGGCCCAGATCTGTATTCAGAGATCAGACAACAGAGGGTGAATTTGGAGCTGAGACACAATAATCGAAAACTGGCACAAGTTGTAGATCTCCATATCATCAACACGAAGTCATCTTTAATCAGAAACATCTTTATTTAAGTCTGGAGTTAGGGGGAAAAGGGCATAAAACATGGCTTCTGTACACTGAATTGCCAGAGAAGCAATAAATACATGACGGTCCTTTAATTGATAGCAAGGGACAAGGCAGGACCTCAGTGGGGCTTGCAACAGAACAGATCTCAGAAATGTGGGGAGAAGAAGCAGAGCAGGCAAGAGATGGGGTGGGGTCGCAGACTGCCTGCAGGTGAAGATTGACACAGCCACCATTTCCCAGTAGATGGGTTTCTGAGGCCACGCTGGAAAGAGTAGGCAAGAGCTGGTGGGGTCCAAGGACTCTCGGCTAAGAGGATGAACCATGTCTAACTCAACAAATGCCGTTCGACAGATTGCAGGAACATGTTTTCTTTCACATCCCCTCTATTTAAAAAAGAAAACCAACTACATCACACAGGAATGTGAAATAAGGGGAAAATGAAGAACTTCAAATTGGATGTCCATGTCGATTTCAAATATCGTTGGCTTTTGTGTTAACCAAGTAAATCTATAAATTTCTATAAAGCAGACTCAGTTTACAGAGGTAAAAAAAGCATGACTTGAGTGGTTTGTCTTCTCTCATCAGATCTCTAACACACCTCTGACAGAATACAGGTGTATGTGGTCTGCCTTACAAATTGCCAACCAATGGGCATATGAGTTGTTCCTGATTTTCTCTACAATCAGAAAAAAGCGATGAATAAACGTCCTATGTGCATCTTTTTTCATAATCTGATTATTTCCTTCAGAAATATTACAAAGGGAACACAACCTTTTAAAGTCATTTAGGGGCTGGCTAGTTAGCTCAGTTAGTTACAGCATGATACTGATAACGCCAAGGTTCAGGGTTCAATTTCCCATCCTAGATAGCTGCGCGCCCCTCTGCCCCCAAATAAATTAAATAAATAAGTCATTTAGCATATGATCAAGTTACTCCCCTCACCTTTATTCCCCACCGAAAAGAAAGGCCACACTGACTTATCCTCTCGCTGCATACCCACAAGTATGAGGTCATCCACGCTGGTGGTGGACACTGTCCTTCTTTTTAATCTTTACCAAAAAAAGAACATTTCCATGTTTTAATTTACACCATCTTTTCATATAGTTCCTTCCTGATTTTCCTACTCCTCATGCCCTTTGCCTGTTTTTCTATGTCAGGATGTTCTCATCTCATTTAATGTTCACAACAAGCTCAATATGAAGCAATTGAGGTCATAGAACTAATCCTGGTGGAGCCAGCGACTGGACTTTGGACTTTACCCGAAATCTAAGCTCTTACACTTTCAACCATACAACGTTGTCACTCAGAGGATTTCAAGAATCCCCAAATACAGTTGCTCTTTTAAAAAACAATTAAACTAAAATCATTGCATTTGTGGATACCAGAAAGATGTAAACAATTCCAAAGACAGACAGGGGCATTGAGGTTTTTTTTTAAAGTCAATATGGGAAAAGAATAATGTAGACAAAATGGCCAGTTGGGAAACACTCATTGGTCTGAAGTGTCCAGAGGCCCCGGTCTGGTAAAACAGGTCCCTTCCATACCATGGGTGGAATCCCCTGCAGATGTGTTTTGTGATTCATGAGTTACCCCTGATTAGTTAATTATTTATCCATAACCTAAGAATGAAAGGTTGCAGGAGCTTAAAGTAGTCTAATCACAAACACATCCAGGCAACACCTTTTGTCAAAACTTTTTACATACAAAGAAGAAAATCTGCCTTTCGCTCCCTTCCTACAGCCAAGGAACCCAACACAGCCCCACCACCGGCTACAGACTGGTGCAGAGCTGGCCTGGATCCCAGCTCCCCTGGCTCTAAGAGGAACTGCTAGCTGGCCTGTGACAGAAAAGGTGGCCAAAGAGCCAGCATTAGCCACAGACTGTGTCAACTCACTCTTTCACTTGTTTTTTCAACATTTACATGCATTCCACACACAGATCATATCCCAATTTCATTACCAGAAAGAAGCCACAAGTTTTTTTCCAAGGCCTTGTAGATTACTTATCCAGCCACCTCATTTACAGAAGAGGAGACCAAGAGCCTTGCCTGAGGTCACCCATAGGAAGGAGGACAAGGATAGCTACCATGTATCCCCACGTACTGTGAGGCCAGCAGTGAGAATTAGTACACAGTCCGGGCCATCACCATAAAAAACAAAAGAGCCAGCTGCCCCACACCACCATTCCTCCCACCCGGCTTGGGCTTGCTCCTGTCACTTCCTCCTTGCTGTCACAGCACCTCAACCACACTCACCCAGCTGAGAACACTGTGCCGCCAGGTCTGGCACATCACGGCAGGCTGGCCACATGCAGTTCTGTATCTCCAGTGTCTGCCACTCAACAGACAATACATTTCTGGACAAGGAGGAATAAAGGGGGAGGGGCAGCAAAGGAACGAGGGGCCTAACTAAAGAAAAACTTCCCTTCTCCGGATCTTTTCGATCAAGAGTCTTTAAACAAATCAAACAAATCATCCTTGGATAATTTCACAGACAGGCCCTAATTTCCAGCCCCCCACCCTAAGACCCCTCCAGGCCCCTGGCCATCTACTCGCCAGTCCTGGCCACTCCTCTCTCTAAGGGTCATAAGCCTTTTCCAATTCCTGAGCTTTTCCCTCACCCCTCGCCCCTCGCCCCTCGCCCCTCGCCCCTCGCCCCTCAGGAGGGGATTACCAGGTGTCATCTCTACACAGCACATCACCTAAAAACATCACTCAGGAAACAGTCACACAAATAAATCTATAAACAAACACAGGCCCAAAGGATGGGTGAGGGGAAGAAGAAGGCAATTAAAAATTAATAAAAATGCACAAGCGTAATTTACAGCACTGGACTAGAAACAGAATCCCATTATATAAACTAAGTTATCAAAATGACCTTGTATAAATGTTCTGGAAGTAAGTAGGCCATCAGCCCTAGCTTGGCAATCTCGGTGTACAGAGATGGGGAAATTTGATATCTGTTATGTGGGCTACTCATGTCTCCAGACACATACACAGAAGACTTGGTGAAATTAATTAAAAATATATTTTCTATGGGGCTTGAACCCTGTACTGGCCAGCAAAAAAAAAAAAAGAATATTTTCATATAGGTATTGGAAAAGTGATTATTATCATTTTACATAGTAAAATACATCAAAAATTCAATTAATGACCAATCAACAAAATTAAAATTTATTCCCCTCAAACTCTTAAGATTGACTTCAAAATTACATCATCCCCCGCCACTTAGTTCCATAGACTGTGATAACAACCACAAACAAGAAATTTTACATTTTAAAGTACTCACTTTATGGTAGGCACTTGGGCAACCAAATTCAATCTGCCATTTTCCCTGGCATAAAGAATCATCTATTTCACTCCCAACAGGTCCTCTACAGACAAACTCTTAAACAACCCCACCCTTCCCAATTCTATTAAATTATATTTAGCAATTCTTGGCCCCATGAAATGTAGACTGTGAGAGCATCGCCATCGTTTTCCTGCAATAGAAACAATTACCTTTGTCTCCCTTCCAAAATAAAAACCTAACCTCCAAAAATCAGGATGGCATTGTTTGAACATGCTGCAAATCGGAACTGCACATAGCATATTAAAAATAGCCTTCTTTTTGTAATTTCAAAAATATTTACATTCATACCAATGACATTTATTGTGTTTAAGTGGTTTAACAAATTGCCTTGGGAAATCTCAATTTCTTGGCTGTTAGGACGAAGGTTTCCAGCGACACATTTTCTTAAAAGAGAACATGCCCTTGGGTACAGCAAAGGGGACACCACGGAGCATAGGGTACCACAGCCTCAGGCTCCAGGACTCCTCAACTTACCCATTTAAAGTCTCTTGGAGGAGTTGCCTGACTCACTCTTTTCAAAACAGGCATGAAAATAACAGAAAGTTCTGCAGAATCGGCATATACAGACATTTTTAAATAATGTTGTATTAAAACGAAGGAAATCAACGGGAAGGCTGGCCAAGGATCTGACACTTTGGGGATGGAGAAAAGATGAGAAATGAAGAAGGGGGAGGAAGGTAGCAGAGAGACTCCTTGTAACAACAGTTAACAACTGCACACCCTGGTCCCTGCCCATTTATTGACAGCTGGCCCTGTGCCAGGACGTGTGCCAAGGGCTCAACTGGATACACAGTCCTGTGTGGTAGACACTGACGTATCTTCATTTTACAGATAAGTAACTGGTTCCCGGATCAGAAACTTATCTGAGGTTTCCAGACAGACTAGAGGGAGGAGCAGGAACTGGGAACTCAGACAGGCGGCCCCAGCATGCAGCTGCACGGTTGGCGTAGACAGGGTGCCTGGGAGGTGGCCATCCCTGTCCTCACATGCGCTCTCACAAAGACCTGAGACCCAGGCATGCCACTGTCAAAATCCCCTCCCAGAGGCCTCCTGGGTACTAGCACTCCTTAAAAAAACCGCTGCCCTCCCCACCCACACCTTTGCTCTGGCTGACTTCTCCCAGCCTGAAAGGTCCGTTCTCTTGTTTCTCAATCCTACTCCCATCCTCAAAGGCCCAGGTTCAAATCCTGCCTCCTCCTCTGAGGACAGCCTTGAACCCCCCAGTGCACTCAGGATCTACCAAAACTGAGGCTTCTCAAAAAGAGTTCCGAGTCCTAGACACTTGGAATCTACCCTTGCCCCAGCAGTGCTTCCCAACCCAAACAGTTCCAGATGAGCCGAGACCTGGTTCTCCCCAATCCTGAGGGAGCAGGAACTATGCACCCCACAAGTGAGAGGGCTGGCAGGCCCTGCCCACAGCACCCCAACCAACAGAGGCAGGTGCCACTCCTCACACATATCCAATTAAACGGCTCCCCCTGGGATGCCACCTCTTCTCCACAGCCAGAGACCATCCTCCTCCCAGAAGACAACATTTCCAGAGACGTGGGACCCTGGGGTGGCAACATCAGAACAGGTTTCCAAACAAGCACGGTGGCTCCTTTTCTCCCCAGCTCCCATCTCTTGGATTCCTTTCCTGTCTCCCCTCCCATTCTCAAATTTTAGTTTAATTTCAATAAGTGTTGGAGGACTGCTGTTTTTAAGTTTTTTTAATATTAAAATAAGTCATATGAATTTAAAACACATATCCTCAAAGCAGTGACATTTTGGCCTTTTATCCAAATGTTCTATTAAAGGGAAGGGGGGGTGGATCATTCCGTAGTTCAATCAAGACTTATGCCTACATATTTAAAGAGGTGGCACAGTAACATAGCTTTCTCCAGCCACCTGCCAAGAAAAACTTATGTTGCCAAAATAAAAGAGAACATGTTCTGTGCTCAGTATAGGAGCACACTAGCAAGCAGCTTAGAAATTGGACCTCTTTTACCAAGCAATTTAAAGCGCCTCAGTTTTAAATATGGCTGTGAATGTCACCTTCATATACTGTAGGACACTGCACGAGCAGAAACATCAGGGAGCACAGCCACCCCAGTGCCACCGGCTGCCAACCTCCGGCCACTTCTCCCTCTCCCTGGGTGATCCAGTCCACTCCTGTAGCCTCCACTATCTCTACATTGATGGCTCCTATACCTGGGGTCCAGTGTGGGCCTTCCTCTCCCACTCTGGATGGTGCCTTTAGCCTCCTGGTCATGAGTGGAGTAAGGATGACAAATGAGGAGTCGTCACCTAAAACCACTGAAGGCTCCTTGAGGCTTCATGACACCACTCTCTGTACCTGCACTTGCTTGAAAATTTCCATTATAAAGGGTTTAAAAAAAAAAGGATCCATCAGAACCTTGAGGAACAAAAATTCAAAAAAGAGAAACATTCAGTTAAAAATAGCAGTTTTCATGAGAGATATTTTAAGTTCATTTGAAGAAAATAATTCCTTATGTGGTGAAAGGGGAGAAGAAAAATAAAATGGCTGCATCTGAGGAACAAAAGCTCCATCAATTCCTTATAAACAACTTTCAAGTTTAGCCATAAAATATGTAAAAACATATCTGATTAGTTCCAAATGTCAAATATTTAGAAAGGATGGCATTTGTAACAAACCCACTTTGACCCTCTCGATGTTAGACAAATTTGTATTTGATTCTGAAGACATCAACAGCCTCCAGGCTCCGAACAATCTAGAGCCAGACCTGAAGGGTTTTTTTGTTTTAGTTTTTAAAACACACAACTGTGTTAGTCCCCAATCAGGACTCAAAAAAGAAGCACTTTGGAGAAGTATTTGACGTTAAGTGCTTTTCAAAAGAAGAAAACAAAATCCTGGAGCACAAATTGTAAGTTGTAGCAAGTTTATGGTGCATAGAAAGAAGTACCGTTCGTGTTCATGGCTCGGACGCATGCAAACAACAAACGCATCTGGCTGTGCAGGTTTTATACCCCATTTGGGGGAGGGAGGCACGGAAGCTAAGCAGGTTGCCAGGGCTACAAAGATATTTTATGTCAGCTCTGGGACAAAAACCTATTTCTCCAAGTTCTCCACACCAGTCAGTCACCCCTCACAGGACCACTCTCTCCCAGGATTCCCGCCCGTGGCTGCTCCCCTGGGGTCTTGCAGCGGTAGTGACCTCCATGTTCTCTCCACCTCAAAGCTCTCTGTCCAGCTGCTCCAGCGCACCCTCCCTGTCATGCCCCTTTGTCCTGCCTCGACCTTCCCAATCCCCTTCACCCTCTAGAATCTTCATAGTCCTTGTACTCTCCACACTTCCCAGGGCACCTAACGCTGCTGGCCACCACCCTCTACCCCCACCCCAAGCTCAGGACCACCCCCTAACCCTCTGATTCTCTTCCTGATTCTCTGACGTCTCAGCAGCCTTTGCTCCTGGCCCCATCCCCCAAAATGGGAGCTCTCCACAGTGCTGCGTCCAGGTCTATTGCTGGCTCCTCCCTCACCCCACACTCCTGTCCCCTGAACCCTCTTAGATACCACCACAGGCTCCAATACTCCATATGCTAAAAAAAACACCCCAATGTATCTGCATCTGTAGCTCATCTCCTCCACACCTCCCTTAACTGGTTTCCAAATCGCACCCCACCCACCTCTTTCAAATAACACACGCACATGCACACGCATACGCGCACACACACACTTTAATCCTGTACCATCCCTGTTTTGGTTTGGGCCCTCAGTCCCCCACCCCAAGACTGACGAAGTGGCCTAACTCGACAAATGTCAAGTACCTACTTAAACCAAGCAGTGTTTAAAACAGACGAGGAATAAAGTTCCATGGTGGATTGTTATAAGGTTGGTAAGTGCTTAGATGAAATATAAAGCACAGTCCAAAGGATAAGCATGAGGCCGCTTTGTGACAGGTGATCAGAGAACACCTCTCTTCACAGAGAAGGGGTGGGGGATGACTCCAGGCCAGAGTGGCTGGGGAAGGGAAGAAGGAGAGGGCGGATCACCAAGGTCCTGGTAGGTGATATAGAACTTTGGCTTTACCCTGAGGGAGACAGGGAGCCACTGGAGGATTCTGAGTAGAGCAGTGACCTCAGGTAATTTCAGTTTTTAAAGGTCTTTCCAGCTTCTTTCTGAGATTGGGGCTGGGGTGGACTGGGGGGTTTGGGAAGCAGAGAGCCCTATCAGAGACTGTAAAATGACCCAGGCCTGGGCCGAGCCCGTGGCGCACTCGGGAGGGTGCGGCACTGGGATTGCAGCAGCGCTCCCGCCGCAGGTTCGGATCCTATATAGGGATGACCGGTGCACTCACAGCGCTCACTGGCTGAGCGTGGTGCGGCCGGTCTCAAAAAAAAAAAAAAAGAAAAAAGAAAAAAATGACCCAGGCCCACAACCAGACCTGCCTCCCACCCACCTCTCTGGCTCAAGCTCATCTCCTTGAACTCAAGCCTGAGCACGACATGTCACCATGTCCTCCCCACCACCTCCATAAATATCAGGTGCCAGGGCTTTGCATGGTAACTGAGGCTGCACTGTGGCCCATTACCCCTCCTCCAACCGCCAAACCCACAGATTGCCTGCAGTTTCCCCCAGCAGACCTCTATGAGCCTTTGTGTGTGCTTTCTATCTTCTCAGCCTGCAATACCACCTCTGCCTTCTTTTCTCTGCCCCTGAAATGCTACTTATTCATCCTTCAAAGCTAAGCCAAAAAGGTACTTCCTTGGGAAGCCCCTCCTGATGGCCCCTTTTGTTTACACCTCTACTAGAGTTCTCCCACCAGTTCCTGGTTAGTCTCCACCAGACTGAGGGTAGGAACAGTGCCCGACCCATCTACGAATACACACAGGGCTGAGCATAATGCTAGGCAAACACTAAGTGTTCAATCGATGCACACTGGCTAAGTGAATGAATCTCCCATTTCACCAGACATCATCTTGAGGTCTTAAAGGGGGAGGAAGATTCAAGGATCAATTTCTCCTCTCAGCTACTGTAATCTGGGTGCGAGGGGTCCCTCTGATGGAGCCTCTGGGGACTGTGGACCCTCACAAGATACAGCCAAAATAGGGGCCAGAGTGTGAATGGATTTGAACCTAGACTTCAAAGACTCTTGCCCTCTCTGCCAGTCATCTCCAAGCAGGTCTACATACTCTCTTTTAAATTTGCCTAAAGTGTTGGCATGTGTTTATCCTAAGGTCATTCTAGAAGTGTACAAATGAGAAGAGCACCTACCTAGAAGGATCCAAATCAAGCTGTTAACAGCAGTTACAGAGATGGTGGGTAATTAATTTTACTTTCCTTTACCTTATCTTGAATATTTTTTCTAAATAAACATCTCATAAGAAAAAAGTCTTCTAGAAAAAAATGCCAAAGAATCACCCAAGTTACATTTAAAAATGGATCCCAAAATAAAAAGTATCAAACACACACACACATACTGGGGACATGAGATCACTGAATATATAATACCATTTATAGAGTAAGATTACAAAAGAGGAAAATGTTTTAAATGGCTTGTCCAAAGCATGCAATTAAAACAACTGGCCCTGGACGTTCACCTCTGAAATAATTACTTCATGAAACGTAGAGCAGTAAATGTTGTTCTGAGCATTATGGGTGCTTATTGATGATCTTACCTAAACTAAACTTCCACAAGTTTCATAATCGAGCATACACCAGCTCTCATCATCACTGCACCTTCCTGCACACTAGTTCATACCACACAGGTGAACAAACAGCTCTGAATGGGACATTTCAATGACTGTCAGAGAGGAAATATGGATTTAAATAACAGGGGATCAACTATCAACAAACACATCTAATTTAAGCTAAATACATCAACAAAGTGCTGAATCAATAAAGATTTGTTTTCTGACTTTCAATAAAAGACCTATGTAACCTTTACAATGCAATAGCTTATTTAACACAGTAGATGTAGTTGCTTTAGTTACCACCTTTTTAAAAAGGAAAGAGGAAACTGAAAGAGGTACAGTTCTAGG
Source organism: Galeopterus variegatus (assembly GCF_000696425.1). Lineage (NCBI taxonomy): Eukaryota > Metazoa > Chordata > Mammalia > Dermoptera > Cynocephalidae > Galeopterus > Galeopterus variegatus. The sequence goes on from NW_007726770.1 coordinate 421,303, forward strand.
TATTTTGGGTGCATCATTTAATTTTCCCAGCAAATCTATGAAATAGGGCTTTTTCTCTCCCATTTCACAAATGAGAAAACTGAGGCTCAGAGAGGTTAAGCAATGTGTCCTTCGTCACACAGTAAGTGGTAAAAACAGAACTCAAATTCAGGTCTGTTTCACCAAAGACTACACACTGTTTGATTCTGTAATTCCACTTATATGAAGTTCAAGAACAGGCAAAACCAATCTGTGATGATATAAGTCACATCTATGATGATGTAAATAAGGAAAACAGTTCCCTGTAGGGGGTGGATACTGACTAGAAAGGGGCACAAGAACCTTCTGGAGTACTGAAAATGTTTACTTCTTGACATGAGCTCCCACTTAATATAAGTACGTTTCACACAATTTACTATATGCTGTACCTCAAGTTAAAAAAAGTTTTTTTTAAATAAATATTTTTTTAATTAAAAAAAAAAAACAAAGGAAAAAAATCCTTATCTGATCGACTCCAAGTTCGTGTTCTTAACCACTAAACCACCACACAACCACCCTGACATAACCCAGCCACAGTCTAGAATTGATTACCCTGGATAATCAGTTTCTTCAAACATTCTGGTCAGCAAGTACACCCTAATCACATATGAGTGAAGACATCTGAATAAACCTGTTTTAAAATGCCACAGAATGAAAAATAGAAAGTATCGACTTCCTGGCTACTGCGAATTTCCCCTGTGTAGCCACATCAGAATAAAACAAAAATTCTCCCTCCTATAAGAAAATGTTTACAGATGCACAGAAAATAATGTATAACATAGTTCTTAGAGTTGCCTATGGATATGCCTAAAGCTGAAATTACACAAAATATTTCAAGATATATGTTATGACTTTATCAACAATGCTGACTCTCAAAAGAAGTTTTAATTTTGTTACAAAAGTTAAGACAAAGCAAGAAGACAAAGCTGGTGGGCAAAGAGTGTAACACACCGTGAATGCAAAATCTCAACTGTAAGAGTTGTAACAAGGAGAAGACTCAGTAAAAAAAAACTTTTTCCAGCACTAAAATAACAGTGCTACATATTCCCTAATAACAAACACTCCATCAAGTAACAAGTTCTCACTGAAGCTTTGTTCAGACTGGCAAAGCCTCATCACCAGTGGGTGATGATGAAATCATTACATCAATGCTCTCAAAGCCCACACACACACACACATACCTCTTATTCACACCTAATTGCCTCTCCTGAGAGAGGAATTTATTCATCCTACAAGTTGGAGACATATTTGGCAAGTGCCTAGTAACAGTAACCCCACCTTGTGGGTAGAGGGGAAGAGGGACAGCTGGATCCACACCAGTTGGGTGTATGTGCTGTCTTCTTTACTGGGTGCTTTCAATTATGCAGCCAGGAGACGTTTACCACTTTCAAATTACCAGAACCTACTTTAATTTACATTTAACCTTCAATACACACACCAAAATACCAGGCAACTGATTGAAATGACTTTCATTTCCCCCCAGGCATTTACATATAAAACCAAAAAGGCCTTCATGAGAATTCAACATTGGAAATTTATGCACCACCACTGTGTGTGTTGCAATGGATTATATAACCAAATAAAGTAACCATTTGTATTTATTAATTTTTAAAGTCTTTAACAGATTGTCTAATAAAACTTGTCAAAAAACCTAAATAGAGTCATATCTTGCATTCGTTAAGCAAATTAGAATTAAAATCACTGATCCACTACCAGGGTACTTCAAAATGTTTGCGGAAAAATAGAATTAGAAGATAATACAAATCTTTCCGTGAACTTTTTGAAGTGCTCTCATATGTCAAGAACGGTGCTTCAGGCACATTCACAACCCTGGGTCAGCATCTCAAAATTATGGTTTTCAAAAAAAACCCAGCATTGCTAGAAAACATTAAAAGCTGTTTCAAAGTTTCTCAAGAAACAAAGGATTTGCCTTTTCTCTAATCACTGCATCAGCTGAAAAAACCCCACACATTTTCTATCCAGAACGTCTTAGCTCTCTACCAACAATGCATAACACCAACTGAAATGATTAATAATAATTTTGGACCCTCATTCATTTCCTAATTTAATTCTTTTCTTAAAAAACCACACATTTGGACAGTATAGTAAAAAAAAAAAAAAAAACCAACTATGAATTATCAGTTCCACTTTCTTATTCTTAGAATAACTTTAGCATATTAGAATTAGAGAAATCGAAATGATTTTTTTAAACAAGGAAATCTTTACAAGCCATCTATATATTCAGCCATGAGAAGCCCAGAAAAAAATCAATTCATAATTTTTTACAACAAGCAAGTTATATTTACTTTCCTCAAAAGACTACCTCATTCCTTGGATTTTAAAACCCGCTATCTGCATCTGCCAAATTTGGCAGATTTCATTCTCAGACAGACGAATCTAAATGGTTCCCACAGGGTTACTGTTTTTGGTAAGGAGAAGCTGATGCTGGGAGTAACTTCCACACTGATCACAGCAATGACCACTTCTTCACGCCGATGGTGCACTGCTATGAGTTTGGCAAACATTCCATTTGTCCTCAAAAACAATCCTGTAGAGCAGACACTACCATCCCCAAAACCAGATATGGAAAATGAGTCTCAGAAGAAAAATAACTCGCCCAAGGCCGCTGAAAATTATGTGGCAGAATCAAGACTAGTGAAGGTGAGGGTGATAACTCGTGAGTTTTATGGAGAATTAGGCCTTTCGTCATACAGATGCCATCTGCACAAAACACTAAAATGAAGAGCTGCGAGCCCTTACTGTAGGGTGAACTCCAAGGGAAAAAGCAATATTCCAAACTAAAAAAGTAGTTTCACACACAAGATCCAACCAGACACACATCTGTAAAAGCTAGGCAGAGCAAAAAAGGTTTATTCAAATTACTCAAGCAGAGTTTTATAGGGCTCCTGCACTTCTGTAGTCTTAAAATCTAATCCGGTGTAAGAGCACACGGGGTCTGAGTAAAATTCTCCCAAACTCCACCAGGTTTAACAACCTCTACTGAAAAGAAACCGAAGCGGGAGCTAGGACTATGGGAAGTGACCGCTCTGCCTGCCCTCTCTGTCCTCCCTCCGGGTCAGCTGTCACCGGCGCGACAATGAGCCGGCACCGGAGCCTCCGGACTGGGCTCGGCCCTGTTCCCGCCTTCCACCTCGTTAACCATCCCATCACCTCCCGAGGCACAAATAATTACTGCACACTGGAAGAATTTGTTATAACAAGTAGAGCCCATACTCACCAACTGGCTTCGCAATCTCTAATCTACGGCTAGGCTCCAGCAAGGGAGGGGCGGGAGAATATGGTTTAATTGTTCTAAACAATCGTTCTGCGAAGTTGGGAGGGTTGAGGCGGCCACGAGGGGTTAGGGGAGCAAAGACAAACAAACCACCCCTACGTGTTAGGCAAGAGACAGGCTCCTCGCCAACCCAGGTTATAAGTGTATATTTTTGATGATGAGCTGCCATACTGTGCCACTTGCGTGGAGTCTCGACTGCTCTTCCATTGATGGGGGGGAGAGGTTCTGCAGCTCCCCAGCCATGAGTGTAAAATACCGTGGCCTGGAAATTAACAGGGTGACTCGGCTTTATTACCCCCAGAAGGGTCCGCCTGCCAACCTGGAGCAGCCGCCAGACCTGCGCTCGTGGGCCCCGCAGTGCTCCTGTGCCCACCTTCCAGTGAGGTGTTTTGCAGAAACAGGCTTTAGGCGCTCCCTGGCCTGGCAGCACGCCCCCCACCCCACCCCACCCCCACGTCTCGGTCAAGGAGCCTGGTTAATCATTCAACGAGGGCGGCGTGGAATTTTTTTTTTTTTTTTTTTTTTTTTTAAGGGTCAAAGCAAAAGGTTCTCCCTAAGTTTCGCAGAAACCGGTCTCTGGGGACCCGGAGGTGGCAGTGGCAAGCGGTTGGGGGTTGGGAGCGGCTGCCAGCTGCTCTTTGGCTCACAAAACACCTGAATTCCCCAAGCTGCACCGGAGACCGACGCAGTGCGAGGGTGGGGTGCGGAGGTGCGAGAGAGAAACCACGCACGGCCCCGTCCCCAAAACGCCCGGGAGCCCCAGATGACGCCCGGCCCCAGACGCCCCTTCCCAAAGCCTGCACCACCCCGGCGCGGGATCCCCCGGAAGTTGGGTGCAGCGGGGAGGGGGAGAATGTCCCCGCAGAAACCGGTCTCTGGGGACCCGGAGGTGGCAGTGGCAAGCGGTTGGGGGTTGGGAGCGGCTGCCAGCTGCTCTTTGGCTCACAAAACACCTGAATTCCCCAAGCTGCACCGGAGACCGACGCAGTGCGAGGGTGGGGTGCGGAGGTGCGAGAGAGAAACCACGCACGGCCCCGTCCCCAAAACGCCCGGGAGCCCCAGATGACGCCCGGCCCCAGACGCCCCTTCCCAAAGCCTGCACCACCCCGGCGCGGGATCCCCCGGAAGTTGGGTGCAGCGGGGAGGGGGAGAATGTCCCCGGGCCCCGGGGGTGGGTGTGGAAAGGGGCCAGACGCTGCCGGCTATTTAGTTATCCCCTTCCTCTACGGTAAAGGTGGCGGGGACAGGGAGGAAGCTGCGGGCACCTTCAATGTGGCAAGGGCCACCTAGGGATGGTTTCCTCCGCTGCGGCGCCGGGACCAAGGCGGAACCGGGCGCCGGGTAAAGGAGGGACCAGTGGGAGGGGGGCCGGGGCGCAGGGAGGCGGGCAGAGTGGGTCTGGGAAGGGAGGGAAGGAGCTGCCCCCACCCCCGCCCCTACCTTGCCCGGGAGCAGCTCCAGCTCGGCGGGGCGGGGGCGGGAGGGCGCGGCCGCCCCCCC
>NW_007726770.1:426297-446336 GCF_000696425.1 Galeopterus variegatus
GCCGCCTCGGGGCGCCAGCCCCGACCCCGCCTTCGCCCGCCGCGCCAATCAGGCCGGGCACCGCCCCTCGCGTCACAGCCCGGCTCCGCCAGTAGCCCAGCGCCCCAAGTTTTGGGAAGGCCCAGCTCCGAAGGTTGGTCTGTCGGCTCCCAGGACCAGCGCAGGCTCGTGTCCCCCGTGGACTCTGGGGACCCTCCGGCCCCCACGCCCACACCTGGCAAGCAAAGGGTTAGGCTGGGGAAGGGGACCCTCGGAAACACAAGGCAACTTGGAACTCCCGGAACCGATTCTAACTCAGGTCTAGTCTAACCCCCCCAGCTGCAGCTGGGCCCTCTTGCAGTCGTCCGATGCTGGGGGACTAGGCACGTCGCCTGGTGAGGACTCCGGTGGGCTTTCCTGGCCGGAGACAGTTTGTAACCCGGCCCAGACCGGACCCCGGCCGCCCCTCAAGTGCTGGGGCCGGTGAGGAATGATCCCACCGTGGGAGATGCGGGAGGAGAGACCCAGGGCCAGAGTGGGAGCTGAGCTTGGCTCCCTGCCCGCCCAGGACCTGCGGCCACCTCTTAGTGCTTGGCACTGCCACCGATCCTCAGCCAAGACACTGGGGGTGGGGGGTCTTAGTTCTCCCCGGGGTGTCATGCGGAGGATTTCCTCGCGCGTTTCAGGAAGCCAGAAAAGCAAGGTGCTGGGGTTCTGGGCCGCGAACCCGCGCCGCGGCCCGAGGGGCAGGGCAGATGCCTAGACGCGGCCCAAATGAACTCCGACCGCCCCCCTCCCGACGCTAGGTCCGCGGGCTGGGTGGGGCTTGGAGCTCCCGGGACTACCACGCGCCCTCCTAGCCCAGCGGCGCTGCCGGCTCGCCCCAGGTAAGCCTAGACGGAGACGTTGCCCTGGTTTGACAGCAAGGCCGCGTGCACTTCCCGGGGAGGCGGGGAAGCCCCGCCCAGGCGCGCCTGGAAAGGCTCCCCTCCCCCTCCCTCGGTCCTTATCTCTTCGGATTGAAAGCAATCCCCCCTCTAGATAATCGGAGTGTGGAATTAAGCATACTCCACACCCAACTACTTGCATTTTTCAGAAGGCTCTCAGAGGAGGAATTTCAGGCACCTGTGAGCTCACTCACTTATCTGTTTTTGGCGGCTGGCCGGTATGGGGATCTGAACCTGTGACTTTGGTGTTATAAGGCTGCGCTCTAGCCAACTGAGGTAACCGGCCTGCCTGGCCTTTACTTTTAACCAAACTCTGAGCGAAAGAACAGCAGGTAGCTGCTGGATGCACAGAGCCACGTGGGATGCCGTCCTCAGAAACAGGAATTCTGAGTCAGTAGATCTGGAAATGCTATGATTTGCAGACCTTTTTGCTTTTACGTTGATCACATGATTCTGCTAAGTCCAAGAAAAAAGTCAGATTTTTGTATATTCATAGGAAAAATGTCTGGAAGGGTGCACCCCGACTGTTAACCATGGTTACTGGGGTGAGGGAATGAGGAGCGATAAATTTTATTGGCTTTGGATTTTGTATTTTTCCAGTTACGTTTACTTTAATAATTTAAAAAGCTAATAAAACATTTCTAAAGAAGTAGAAATTAGAAATTCAGAACTTGACAGAAAGTATAAATTAATTAGTAGGTAAATGAAGCTTATTTCTATCATTTGGTGTCAAGATAATTAATCATGAGTCCATATTCCTTGGCTTAAATAAAGATATCTCTACAAAGGTCCAGAGTTCGATCCCTGTTACCACCCAGCCGCCAAAAAAAAATTTTTTTTTTCCTTTTTGTCTTTTTCCGTGACCGGCAACGGATCGCAACCCTCAGTGTCGCGCCAGTACCGGACCGGGACCGGCCACGGGATCGCAACCCTCGGTGTTGCTCCCGCCCCTCGCTCAGCCAGTGAGCGCCGGTCTGTATGTGGGATCCGAACCCTCGGCAGGAGCACCACCGCACTTCCCAAGCGGCGCACTACAGCAGTGCGCCACCGGGCCGGCCCCAAAATTTTTTTTTAAAATAAAAATAAGGGGCCAGCCCGGTGGCGCACTGTGATAGTGCGCCGCTTGGGAAGCGCGGCGGCGTTCCTGCCCGAGGGTTCGGATCCCACATACAGACCGGTTCCCGTGAGCGAGGCGTGGGAGCAACACCGAGGGTTGCGATCCCGTTGCCGGTCTCGGTCCGGTACGGGGGCGACACTGAGGGTTGCGATCCGTTGCCAGACACGGAAAAAGACAAAAAAATAAATAAATAAATAAATAAATAAAAATAAAACGGTATCTCTAGGCTGCTGTTCTGATCTGTAAATGCTGTGATGAAACAAAGCTGACTTCTGAAGATTTTTCTGTGCCATCAAATTGGTATATTGCTTCTGTGCATGTATGTCTTCCCTTTAAACACAGGCCCAGTAGCTACAAACAAGCTTTCAAGGACTGCCAGCCAAGGCGTTTTTAGTAAAGAAACTGCTACAACGTCAGCTGGCAACCAAGGAAGAAATTAAGTTGTGTCCTTCATAGCTGCCAAAGGCTGCCCAGGCTCTGAAATTAAAAAAATAAGGGCATTCTCTCCATGGTGCCATTAATTAATGCAGCTGGGAGTGTATCTGCAAGTTATACTATGTCTTTGGGGGAATAACTCAGGGCTAGATCCCACACCCACTTGGCTGCAGTCTCTACTCTTAGGATGGGACTGGAATTCATCATTATGAGTAGGTAGAGATGTATTATTATTCAACAAATATATATTGACCACCTGCTAGGTGCAGAGCACAGGGGTAGGTACTGGAGTGGTGAACGTGGTGGACACACTCTTCCCTCTTGGAGCTCACAATTTAGCTGGAGAGAGGGGCTTAACAAATAAATGCACTATCAATTATATAATTACAGTTGTGATATGGACCAAAGGGAGGGCAAGGTGGAGACTATTTGGAGAGTCTGAGAGAAGTTCCTGTCTAGTTCAGGAGCCAAAGGCGGAAGTGGTTGAGGGAGAAGTTGGTGAGGTAGGCAGGGGCTAGATCATGCAGGGCCTAGCATAACATATTACAGAGCTTGGACTTTTTCCTAGGAGACATTTGAAGCAGGTAGTCATATACTCAAAGGACTTGAGAGCCTTGGCAGAAGTGAGGTTGATGTGATGTGTGATCAGAGGGCAAGGTCAGAGGTCAATGGGCTGGAGAGGTCAAAGGGGTCAAGTCTTTGTCATGCTAAAGAGGAGGTTGGGTCAGAGATCTGGATGCTTAAGTAAGGGGTTCAGTAGGTGAAGAAGTTTAGGGCTATGACAAAGCCAGGATGTGACGGGGGAAGAGTAGAGGAGAAAGTTACTGGAGAATATGAGGTCAAGGGATTAAGAGTCAGAGTCTTGGATATCTGTATGAACAGTGAAGCCATTCAGAATATGGGCAGGAATTGGGGTTGTGGTGTGAAGGCTACCGAGCTAGGAGCTAAACAAAGTAGTAGGAGAGTGAGGAAGAGGGAGTGAGCAGGAGATCAAAAGAAGCACCAGGAAGGGGAAAGGGAATACGGCCAGGCAAAAAGTCTCCTCAAAGGAACATGAGTGTTTGCAAGAGCCGGAAGAGAGGTGATCAGACAGAGGACTCACCCCTACCTCTGGGCCCTGGAGGACAGCAGCCTTATCTCCCAGTGCTGCAGGGAAAGTAAAGAAGGTGGGAATTTAATTCTGAGCAGAGGTTAACAATGGATGGATGGGGCCGAGCCCGTGGCGCACTCGGGAGAGTGCGGCGCTGGGAGCACAGCAGCGCTCCTGCCGCGGGTTCGGATCCTACATAGGGATGACCGGTGCGCTCACTGGCTGAGAGCGGTGTGGCCGGTCTCAAAAAAAAAAGGATAAAAAAAAAAAAAAAAAAAAAATGGATGGATGAATGGATGGACAGACTGATGAATCATCCTTCAATTCGTTTTGCTTCTTGAAGTCTGAAGCTTCAGAGGACTGTGTAAAAGGATTTGGATAGGGGTGGGGCTGAGTAGAGGGGATAAGTCAGATGCCAGGAAGGGCAGAACACTGTGGGATGATGGAGGGATAAAGGATCCATGCGGGAATGTCAACAAAAACCAAATGAGTAGCACAGTGGATTTTGCCTCAGTGTCTCTTTATGGAGCCTGACCCAATAGCTCTGCAAACCAGGGCCACATCTCCCTCACTTTCTTTTTCTTCCCAAGATTTCCATCAGGGAAAGGCATGTAGAAGCCTCTCATCCCTATCCCCCTCTTCTCCACTGGGGGCTTTGTTGTCACCAAATGAGCCCCTCTGGGCCCTGTGTGGCTGTGAGTCAGGAATCCCAGGCTTATCCTACCTGTGCTCCTCACTTCCTTTCTCAGACAGGTAGTTGACCTCTTCAGTCTCAGTTTCATTGTCTGTAAAATGGGGATGCTATTATAAGGAGTAGCAGAGATAAAAAGAAGCACTTTCTAAACTGTAAGGCCCTGTACAAACGTGAGTGATTTCCCTTGTTCAGAACCCCAACATATATCCACATCTCTCCCAGAAGCCCTCCCAAGATGTGAGTCCCTGCTCCAGAGGAAGTCTCTTACCCGGAGACAGGCCAAACACACCCAAAACAATTAGAGAGGAATGCACAGCTGTGTCTGATTAAATGCTAAATTGTAAGGTGCAGACAATAAGAGATCTGAGATCAGAAAAGGGAACAATTAGCCAGGGTTGGGAAAGTCTAGGAGGCTTCCTGGAGAAGGTGGGGCGGAAGGTGCCCAGATTGCTCACTTATCCTGAGGAGAGAACATTTGCAAATATGCCCCTTCCTTTATGTCTGCAAAGACTGTTGATTTGACAGTCTGTCATGGGTCCGTCTACAAAAAGTTTTGAGGTTGAAAGATTTCTCTCTTTGTTTTTTTTTTTTTTTTTTTTTTTTTTTTTTTTTTTTAAAAAAATGACCGGTAAGGGGATCTCAACCCTTGGCTTGGTGTTGTCAGCACCATGCTCAGCCAGTGAGCAAACCAGCCATCCCTATATAGGATCCGAACCCACGGCCTTGGTGTTATCAGCACCGCACTCTACCGAGTGAGCCACGGGCCGGCCCAAAAGATTTCTCTCTTTGTACACCTGCTTCCCAGTCCATTGTCACTCCTGGAGACCTGCCCCCTCTCGGTCATACTCATGTGCTCCTTGCAGATGGACCAGCAGCCTGGACTACACAATAAATCTTATGTGTTTCGCCCTGGGCCTCTCATGTTTGGGTTTCCCGTGTCACCTATTTTTCTGGTGAAGAAACAGAGGCTGATCTTCAGCAGGTTTCCTGTGCCCCCTTTGGTGCCAGAACCCACCCAGTATTTTTTTTTCCCCCAGGCAGACTGCAAGCTTTTGAGCAAGCAGATCTGGATGCCCCTCCTTCTTAGCCTTCAAGGTCTGAGGTTTGCCTCACTACACCTGGCCAGCCTAGGGCACCTGCATGCCCACAGAGCCAAAACCCCGGGCCACACCTGCCTCCTTTGTTCTTTACCGCCTCTGCCTCACTAGTCAGGAGCACCCACCAGCCCACCATTTCAGGTCCAAGTCACACAGAGCTGCCACCCCAGAGCTCAAGCCCAGAGTTGGCTTCTACCTCCTTGGTTCTGTTTAACCAACTCCTGCAGCCCTTTGGACATGGTTCAGAATGAAGGATTTCTTCTTCAGTGGCCCCAAGCCCCATGGCCTGGTTGGTGCTTCAGCCCTGTGTTTCTCTCCTCCATTCACCACAGGCTTAGAAAAGGTCCCAGGCTTCCCTAGAAAAGGGCCAGGCACACACAGATAGCATCAGCAGTAGAAATCCGCAGTCCACATGTAAGAGGGTACTTCAAAAAGTTCATGGAAAGATAAGTATTACTTTTTAATTCTATTTTTCTATGGACTTTTTAAAGTTAACTTCATTGCTGTGAACTTAGGTTGTTCCAGAAGGACAACAGTGTTTTGCTAGTCTGTTAATCAGTCTCAAGTGGGACTATGAAAACAACAACCATCTCTGTCAATGGCTAAAATATTAATTATTGATGGAAAGTGTGGAATCTTGGCACTGGAATTTTTAGAATTCTAGTCCAAATCCCTTGGAACTGGCAAATGAGGAAAAGCAAGCCCCAAAACTAGATTTGTGGAGGCCAAACACCTGATACTAGACATAGTGTCTTCAGTGTTGGACATTTAAGTCACAAGTTAAAAATCACCTGGCTCTTAAAGCAGATTCTTTTCTTTCAAGGTTACTGTGACTTCGCAACTGCAGAATAACATAAAGCCTCATTATCAGATGCAGATACTAGAAACAAATGTCATGATTCCCAGGGGACTTTCTCCATATCCCACAGAGTCCTGATGCAGGAAGTGCTCAAAATTCCCAGGTTAGTAAAGTCCAGCTTGTATTTGACCTTGTGGTGGTGTACAGGGCAGCCATTTGAAGGGACATGAACAGTTTTCTATATCAGGGTTATCGTATTGTTTTTGGAATGGAGCTCTCATTGAGGAGAAATGCAAAATCATACTCTTAATTATCATCAAACTGCAAAATTATATTCAAGAGGAGAGGCCCATAATTGCAGCATCAAGCATGAGACAGTGCCATTAATATGATTATCAGGGCATAAGCATATTAGAAAACTTAATGCCTCTTTGCTGGCATATTTTGTAAAGCTTCCAAGGGTCTAAAAACCATTTCAGTTGTAAACACAACTGTTACAAAATAGTGATTTCCAAGGAGCATAACAAAGATCTGCTGACCTTTACTAAAGGTCAAAGCTGTCTGGCCAAGGAGAAAGAGAACATTTCTGGAAAATGAAGGCTGATCTGCCAACTCCAGTTGGCTCTTATTGAGAAAGGAAGTATATCTGTCTGGGTCCTATCAAGCCTTGCACCAGTCCAGTCGTGGATATATTTGTGAGGTCTAACCACCACCTGGAGATATGCATGCACCAACTCAGATGGACACAGTGAACCAGGTTTTGGCTGCTGCTGGGAAAATCATGGAATGGAAGTCTCCAAACCCAGGTTCAAATCCTTCTCTGGGAAGAAGCCGAGTGTGGTCCTCATGAGGATGGTAACAGCTAGCTCAAAGAGTTCCAAGGATAGAGAAAATGAGGTCATTTATGACCAAGTGCCTGCAGACACTTGGTGCTTAATAAGTGATTGTTTCTCTCCTTGGCCTTGGCCATAGGACCAAGTCCTCACCAGGATGGAGTATGGGTGGTATCTTGGCATAGAATACTGGGCATTCTCAGTATTTATCCTGGGCTGCTCGCAGGAAACAGTGCCATTCTGTCATCATTCCAAAGGGTACTGATGACATCATTATCATCATGTAGAATGGAAAAATCAATTGGCTGTCCCTAAGAGGAGCCAGCCTATTGGTCTTTAGGACCCAGTGACTTATGAAACTCATTTGGTAAGTTTGTCTCATAGCAAAACCATCACCAGCAGGGCTGGGCTCCTCCTCAAACACGGTAGTCTACAGTCATGGAAATCAGAGAGCAACGGATTCTATAGATAGTCTTAAAAGGGAAGCAGGAGACATACAACAATGTGGATGAATCTTAAAACATTGTGTTGGGTGAAAGAAGTCAGACATGAAGAGTACATATGAAGCTCAAAGAACAGGTAAAAAGTAATCAATGGTGGTGGAAATCAGAACACTAGTTGCCTCTGGGACAAGAAGAGAATTAACTGGAAAGAGGCATGAGGGACTTTTCTGGCATAAGAGAAATCTATCTCTTGATTGGAATGGCATTTGCATGGGAGCCTAGTATTGTCACAACTCATTACACTGTACACTTCAGATTTGTGCTTTTTTTTTCCAGAAAAAAAATAACAATCTTTTTTATTATGCTTGACATATGTGTGTTTTATTGTTTGTAAATTATATTTCTACTAAAAAAAAAAAAAAGGAAGCAGCAGTCTTTAGGCAGAGGGGAGTATGGGCAAGCAGAAAATAGGAAGGTGTTCCCCATCCATCAGTTCCACGACCATGCCAATTCCCCAGAGCCAAACTCTAGGGCATTTAGTTACATTTCAAAACAGACTCCAGATAGGAGGGGATGTATTTTTTTTTAAACTTAATATCCTAGTCTGGGCTAACCATTTAGATTCAAGCCCTATTCCTCTACATTTTAAAAGCCTTTTCATCACCATTTCCTTCTGTTCTCATCTACGGTCATCACAGGAAACAGTTTTTCAGAGTCAGCATCCCTCCACACCCAGCAGCAAATACACTTTATTATATAACATTGGCTTTATAAACTTTGTGCCTATAATGCCATAGAAATAGGAAGCATGGTTTAGTTGATCAAAGACATATTAATGATCATCAAAAATCAGAAAAAAAGAGAGTTTGGGTCACAAAAAAACTCAAAAAGAAAGATTCCTGACAATCAAGCATTTCAAAAAGTAAAGTCCCCTAAATGGTAGGAAAACAGAATAGGCAGTTGGAACTGGAAAAAAAATCATAAATTGTAGATACAACTACATCATTAAGTACTTGTGTGACACATTCCTTCTGTGCTGTTGAAGGGGATTTTTTTTTTTCCTTTTTGTCTTTTTTCGTGACCGGCAACGGATCGCAACCCTCAGTGTTGCGCCCGTACCCGGACCGGGACCAGCAATGGAATCGCAACCCTCGGTGTTGCGCCCGCACCTCGCTCAGCCAGTGAGCGGCCGGTCTGTATGTGGGATCCGAATCCTTGGTGGGAGCGCCACTGTGCTCTCAAGCGGCGCACTGTAGCAGTGCGCCACCGGGCCGGCCCTGTTGAAGGGGATTTATCACACATGACAAGAAGATCATAGGCAGGGTAGGCTCCAGCCCAGCATGCCATGGGCTTCTTCACCTTGACTTCTCTGCTGTTCTCTTGGCTCCATCTTCTTCCCACGTCTGTTCCTTTCTACAGCTATTTTAGGCATCTCATTCAGAGCCAACGTCCAACAGAAGAGGGACTCTTTCTTCCCTCTCTCTTTTTATGACCTAGGAAACTTTCCTACAGTTCCTTATCAGATTTCCCTTACCATCTCATTGGCTGGGATGGAGGTACATGACCTGTTCGAAGCCAATCGTTGGCAAAAGCGAATGACGCAAACCTGAAGAGCTTAGACCAATTAGGTTTACTCCTGAGTCTTCACTTGAAGAAGGTATGGGCCCCCAAACGCAAGGTCTACTAGCCAGGAATAAAGGGGGCATTGCAGGTAGGTTTTCCTGGCTCTGAGAGAGAGGTGTGCATGTAGGAGGTTTACTGGGATGTACTCTCAGTATCGACACCTGAGGGGAAGTGAAATAAGCAGAAATGGACAAAGAGAAATTGAACTACAGTGCAATTAGGATAGAGGCCTTAGCTGATCTTTCAGGGAGCTCTTGTGCTGGGATGGCTCAGAGTTGTCCCAAACTGAGGTGAGAAGACTAGGCCTTCTTACTCCTACATCAGCCAGTCATTAGATATGGGCTGCCCTTGGTCAGTCTGAGCATGATCTTAGGCAGAGTGGCGCTCTTCAGTAGAGGACAAGTCTCAGAGAGAGACTCAGCTGACCGTGCTGCTATTGACACACCCAGTAGATGAGGGAATGAGTGCTTCCGTCTTGGAGTGGGGGATCTGGGTAGCCAACATATCACCCATTACAGGGGAGATGGATATTGCATGGGCAATCCCTCAGGTCTCCTAGAAACCAACTTGGAATCCACAGTCATGTTCAAAGAAAACATTATATGGCAGCCTTTACCAGACCATCTCTGGAACCCAATTATTTCCTTACTGCTGCACTTCCTTAGGAAGAGCAAACAGGAGAGGTTCCAAGAGTCAGCCACTACCCTGGTCTTTAAGAGTAGGGCAGCTGGGAGATGGCTACGTGGACTGAGTTTGGGTGGGACTGAAGCCCTCAGACTTAAGGGGCCTGATGCCCACAAGAATGAAAATCCACAGGATTAGTCTTGAACAAGCTGCAAGCCTGCTAAGCCCTGGCATCTGCTGAACTTCCCAAATCACACACATTAAACTATTCAGTTCTACACTTCCATAGTGTGCTTCCTGCCAAGTTTCCCAACACAGTTGACACAATAGGAAAATCAAAATGAGCAAGTTAGAGCAATTATGGATATGCAGGTCAAATAAATAAGCCTTTATCTAGAACTTAAACAGACACAGCCAACAAGGGTCTAATCCAAAACTGAGCTTTGGACAAAGAAAGCCTTTACAAAACAAAAGAGAGGGAGGGAGTAGAGATGTTTGCATGAATTTTTCTCTGTCTCACTGAAAATGTCTCAGTCTCCATGCATGCTGCACTGACCCCCTACCTCCCCATGCTGCCATCCTGTGCACATTCCCTGGCTCTATTACTAATCTGGCTATAGAGTGAACTCATAGGAAGTGTTATGCTAGGATATGAAAATAGCCATCATTGAAAGAAGCTGGGGAAAATTACTTTGTTCATGGTTATATATCTAGTTAAGTATCTGAGAATTAATACCATATATAACTACATGAGTGTTTATGTGTATATTCAGGAAGTACAGAGATTATGTGTTGCAGAAACCTCGTGCATTTCAGCTAAGTGGGTAGGGAGAGTGGGGAGCTGTGGGTGCTTCTACTGCAGTGGGGAGTCACATGTGGTAGGACTGTTTTTTTGTTTTAACAAGAAAAACAGTTTATGAGTTTCTCAACACTCTTCATTCTAGCAGTAGAGACTTGATCAAGTCTCCTTGGAAGCAAACACTGGGGGGTTCCTTTGGTTATGTACATGTAAGACCCTGTTCTGGGGAAAGGGAAACGAAGAACAGTTTAGTTTTCTTTATCTTTTTTCCCTCTCTGGCCTGATGAAGGCCACCCCCCACCTCCCCCACCCCCTCAGGCTCACAATCTTCTCTGCAATTCTGAAGTCCAGAAAGCTCTGGAAAATTAGTTTTTTTTCATAACATGAAACTAAAACTAACTTGGCAGCAAAATCTGACCAAACACAGAGTACATAAAATGGGATAAATAAAAACTATAACTACCCTCCGTACTAACGGGAGGGTAGTTATAGTTTTTATTTATCCCATTTTATGTACTCTGTGTTTCACTACAGATATATTAATGTGTTTGATCACTGGTGCTGCTCCAGACACACTAATGTATCTGTAGTGAAACACAGGGGTAATAGATAATGTATGGTGTATGTACCCTATTACTTCTCTAAAATCTGGAAAATTCTAATTCCTGAATAAGGAATGTGGGCCTGTATTAGGATATAATAGAAGGAGATAACCCCAATTGAGGTCAGCATGCAAGACAGAATACTGGGTCATCTGGACTGGTGACCATGTTTAGCTCTAGGACTCATGCTGGTGGGGGTTGAGGGGCAGTCAGTGCACACTGCCACTTCTGTGCCAGTGAGTGGCTGATGCAGAGCCACCTCACATCCAGCCATCTGTATGTTGGAACAGCAACAAAGTCAGGAATCTGGCTATGTCTTTTGGTGGACAGAAGCACCCGTTACTATTGGGTATATACCCAGGTGTCGAATTGCTGGGTCATAGGGCATACATATATTTAGTTTTAGTAGTTATAGGCAAACAGGTTTCCAATATTGTTGTACCAATTTACACTCCCATCAGTATGAGGATTCTGTTTGCTCCAAATCCTCACCAAAACTTGGTGTTGTCAGGTGTTAAAGATTTTAGCTGTTTCAGTGGAGGTGTAGTGGTACCTCATTGTGGTTTTAAATTGTATTTCCCTGATAATGACAGTAATCACCCTTTCATATGAACGATGGTCATTTGGATTCTTCTTTTGTTCACGTCATTTGTCCCTTTTAAATTGGGTTGCCTGATTTTTCTTGTTGATGTGTAGGCATTCTTTATATATTCTGGATGAATCCTTTGTTGAATATATGTATAGTAAATGTCTTTTCCTGGTCAAGATTTTCTTTTTAAATTAAAAATCCCCTACACTGGGAAGTGGACATGTCAATTCTCCAATCACTCCATGGTAAAGGTGGAACGAACAATCAGGTAAACCAGGAAGTTTCCACTTAACAGGGAGACAGTGAGCCTGAACTGTTGCAATAGATTTCAGAACTTCTTCCCGAGTGTTATAAATACATCTTCTTGTTTCACTAACAGAATTTTAAGAGGCTGATGTTCATCTGGCCCAAATAAACTCCTTTGAACTCTTTAAGAAAAAAAAAAAATCCCTTGCACCAAGGAGAGTGAACTGGAAAGAAGCAAGGTTGGGTGGGGAGACCAGTTAGGAGGCTGGGAGAATAGCACCGAGAAGTGGTGATGGAGGTTTGTACTAATACAGAGGCAATGGGATGCGAAGAAGCAGATGCTTGGAGATATTTATGAGGCAAGTAGATTGGATATTGGGGGCAGGAACAGAAAGATTATGGAAGAGAGAAGGAGCACCAGGTTGCTGAACTGGACAAACTGAGCAGGTGGTGGCTGAGTTGGGGAACACTGGGAGAGAGGAGGAGCAGGTGATAGGGAAGGTGATGAACTTGGTGGTGATCATGTTGAGTTTCCGGTACCTGTGTGATGTCAAAATGGAGGTGTCCACAAGGCAACTGGAACCCAGAAGAAAGACCAGAAAGGAAGACATATAGATAATTGGGAATTATCAGCATATAGGTCGTAACTGAAGTCGTGGGAATGGTTGAAAAGGTCCAGGGAATGAAAACAGACTGAGAGAAGAGGGCTGCTCTGGGTTGGGTTGTGTCCCCAAAGGTTCGTTTGTTAATCCTCACTGTAACAGTATTGAGGGTGGGATATCCTATTATGGTAACTGAGAGGTGGGGCCTTTGGGAGGTGATTAGATTGTGAGGACTGTGCTGTGAATGGATTGATGCATTCATGGAGTCACAGGTGTGGTTCTGATGGCTTTAAGGGGACAGCGAGTGGGGAGTGAGGACGTGGCTCTCTCTTGCTCCTGCCATTCTCAGCATACGATACCCTACAGCGCTGTGCAGAGGAACCACCACCAAGGCCCTCACCAAATGTGTTGCCTGGACTGTAGACTTCCCAGCCTCTGAAACTGTAAGGGATAAATTCTATTTCTTTATAAATTACCCAGCTTCAGGTATTTTGTTAAAAGCAACAGAAACGGCCTAGGATGGAGCATCTGTGGATGAAATTTAGTGAATGGTTCCAGAAGGAAAATCCAGAAAAAGGAAGCCAGGAAGAACTGGGAGAAGGGGGAACACCAGCATGCAGAGACACGGCAGCCCCAAGCAGGACTTGTTTCAGCACAGCGGGGTGGTTATCAGTGTTGGCTCACAAGGTCAGGGGCACCTAAGGGACTTGCAGTCCCAGAGGTCTTGTCTCTTGTTTTTTGTTTTTTCCTTTTTTTTTTTTTTTTTCTTAAAACCTCTAAGAATGAATCCCCTCTTGTTTTCTTTTGGTTTGGTATGTAGGTGGTTGGTTTGTTTTAAAGATGAATTTCTGTGTAAGACAACAATGCATAGGGAAGACCTTGCATTTTTCTTAACTTGATGAGATGGGAGATCAGTCAAAGGAGATGAGGGGATGGACACTAGAGAATGGGGTGAAGCCTTCTGACTTTGGGGAACCATTTCAGTGAAGCATTACCTGTGTACTTGTTATGAGCAAGAAAAAGAGAAAGGGGGCACGGTCCTTAAAATGTGTGACTGCTTGGTTCACTGGTCTATCCTCCAACACCCGGCATGGTGCCTGACAGACAAAAGGGGCTCAGTCAACCTTTCCTGAATGGAAGAATGGGATGTCCATTCTTAAAAAGATGCGGCACAGCTTTTCAGTTGAAGAAAGTTCTCACACCCTTTTCCTTGACATTTTTAGATCCGTTAGTCCCAACAAGTACCCTCTGTTCCAAGAAGTCAGGCCTCACGGTACTGAAGAGCCACCACTTCCGCTCTCCTGGTATTCAATGCTGCACAGCTGGCCATTACATTAGCTGGCTGTCCCTCAAATTCCCAGGCACTGGGAGAAGACCCAAACCCTAGCAGAGGGTCAACAGCTGAGCAGCAATCTGCTCCAAGATTGCTTCATGTTTAAG
Organism: Galeopterus variegatus; assembly: GCF_000696425.1. NCBI lineage: Eukaryota > Metazoa > Chordata > Mammalia > Dermoptera > Cynocephalidae > Galeopterus > Galeopterus variegatus. The sequence continues at coordinate 440,257 of NW_007726770.1, forward strand.
GTCAAACATGCCATTCTTGCCAGAAGGAGACCCCAGAGACAGTTTCTCCCCTATTTAGTAGCAAGATCCAGGCCTGACTGATGCACTATAGTATCCGGAGCCAAAAGCTGTTCTCATTTTGCTTCCAAAAGTCACTTTTGGATCCCGGAAAGAGAAAGTTATAACCTCTACTAGTTGGATCACAACATCCAAAAAAACTGAAAAGTGCTTGGAAACTTCTCAGATAAAGTTAATTAAAACCTTCCTCTTCCCCAAGGCTCAGCTCCTGCTGTTCATGAAGAACCTTCAAGTTGCTGTCCAGCTGAGTCTCTGGGTGAATGAGTCTTCCAAGGACTTGAGAATCTGGTTTGGAAAACTGTGCTATGTGGAAAGTGCCAGCTGTTCCTACAAGGAAAATGTTTGTTTTCTGTCTCAGAGCTTCTAAGCCAGAAGTGTAGGAAAGCCCAAAGGCCTTTCTGCTAGCAGTTTTTACCATGGTTCATAGCTCTAATTGTCAGCCAAAGAAATTCTATCCCCCAAATCCACCCGGGAAGAAAACATTCCTATGGCACACAGCATTGAAGCACTGTGCCCACTCTCAGAAAGGCCAGCTTTGCTCAAAGAATCGATGGTATCGGGCCGGCCCCATGGCTCACTCGGGAGGGTGCAGTGCTGATAGTGCCAACGCTGCGGGTTCAGATCCTATATAGGGATGGCCAGTGCACTCACTGGCTGAGCGTGGTGCAGACAACACCAAGCCAAGGGTTGCGATCCCCTTACTGGTCAAAATAATTAATTAATTGATTAATAATAAATAAATGGTATCAGTCTCTCTCTACAATGTCAGTAAGCTCATATCAATGAAGCAGAATAAAAGGGTCACCACAGCATGAAGGGGGCACCTCACTTACTCTCCTGCTACTGTGGGAGATTTGCTGGTGCAAGGAGTTGAGCCTAGCCCTGGTCTGGCCATGCACAGCTGGGAGGCATTTCAGGACAAAGGAAGCCATTGTCCCCAACAGGATCCATGAGTTGCCAGCCTGTCCCCTTGTCAGTCCAAGCACAGGTTGGCTTCTCTGTCTATGGATCAACAATGTCCTTCACAACAAATGTCAAATGTCTTTGTCTTTTAAAAGATCTCTATGAACGGATGTGCTTGAGGTATCTAATTGCAACTTAGGGGTTATTTTGCCCAGTCTAATTCAGCAAATATCAACTGAGTGGCTGACTTACATGAAAGGATGTCATGTGCTACTGAAAAACCAATGTAAGACCTGACCAATGTAAGTCCCTGACCTCAAGGAGTTTATCATCCAGTAGTAGAGGGCCCTGGGTATTTCTGTCGTGAGGCTGCCCCACAGAAAAGGAACCAGAACACCCAATTGAGGATTTAAAAGGGGGGTTTTATTGGCCAGCCGGCGATCGTTCCTCCAAAAAAAGTCTTGGAAGGAAGCAGCCCTGAGTTTAAGTTTAAAGGGTCTTTTAAAGGCACATAGTCACACAGGCAAAAAATCATAGTCACATGCTTAGTTATCATATAGTCACACACATACACACATACCCTCCTGGCATGAGGAGGGGTTTTGGGGAGGCCTAGCACAAGCTGATAACAGAAGCTGAAAGAAGCCAGTTAATCACTTAGGGTCAGCAAAAACTTTCACAGGGTGCTTTCCTCCCTAGGCTGTGTAGATACATCCGGATACAGCTCTTGGTGTTATCAGTCAGGGACAGCAGAGGCAGGAAACAGCAAAGGCAGGCAGAACTTAAAATTTTTCTAAGTGTAGGACAATTTTTAACCTTCAATTTTCACCACAGGTGTTGGGGGGCTTTCAAACAACACTTTTCAAACAGTAAAAAATGGCATAAGCTAAATCAATCTACCTCGTTGCATTTCAGCTATGGGTTCTGCCATATTCAGTGTCTCCTTTAGAGGGAGAAACTGCCTCACCTATAGCCCCCCTGCTCAGAGATAGCACCAAGCTGTTCTATGCCTGGAATGGCCAGTGATTGGGCCAAGACCAAGGGCTAGCTCAAGGGCCACCCCCCATATGCTAGGCAGTGACCTCAAGTGATGTTACACCTTCCTCTGTGTAACTGAGATGGAAAAAAGAGAAAGAAAGAATTCACTCAAGGTAACATGAATGAGGCCTGGAGGGACTGCCACCCATCAGGGGAGCAGCCCCAATTCAAAATCAGCCTTTCCTTTTATTGACAAGACAAAGAAGTTTCTCAAGAAAAATCAGTTGATTCAATCATCAAAGAAGGACATAAAAACAGGCAGTGTAAAACTTGTAACAGCAGTAAATTAACAATGTGACATTCCAGAATGTCCTTTGTAAAAAGCTAGGTTAATTCACCAACAAACAGCTTGTCCTTAGTAAACATTTTCTTTTCCACATACTTCCTATAGCAATTTCCTTAGCATATTTAAACAGCATTCAAGCAGTTTCCTTAACATATCTTAAGAACAATCAGTAGGTTAAATAGTCAATAGTCATTCAAGCCGGAATCAAACCGGCAACCTAAAACAGTCAAAGTACACAATCCCATCCCTAAACAGTGATTAGAATTGATTAGATGGCTTTTGCCAAACTTATCTGTGGGCTCTTGTCCCCTTACTCAAACACGTTTTGGCTCATTCATGCATTACCTAAAAATCCTATTCTAAGATCAAAGGAGAATCAAGATTTCTAACCCACTACAAAGGGAGGCTGGCATGGCAAGATGAGGTGGGCCAAACCTATGGGGATGGGAGTTAGAAGCTGGGTGTATGTGGAGGAGGCAAAGGGCCAGATATATGGGTAGCAGCTGAGTCACATTAAAGGCCAAGTGCTGGAGAGAAGCTCCCGTGACCGGGCTTTAGCCTCGTTCCTCCTTTCCTGAAAGCCAGTGTTTTCCTTTTCCTGGGTTCCTCTGTATATGCGTCCTTTCAATATCCACACCCTAACACCAACATGCACGCGCTCCCATTACCACCACCACTACTTATGCTAACCAGAGAATCTCTATTCCTCACAGGAGGGAAGAGGATGAGAGAAGTCATGCAATAACAATGATACAGTTGGATGTAGTTTGAACTTTGCCCGGGCCTGACACTGGCACAGGAATTGCAAGTGCCATGAGGGCTGTCTTATTTGCTCCTGAATCTCCTTGCTCAGTGCCTGCCTGGCACAAAGTTGGTGATCACTAAGTCCGGCTGAATGAATGATTGAATAGACTGGGAACCAGAAAAATTGATTAAGGCTTAGCATTGGCCATCTTCTGTGTGTCACAATCACTCTCCCTGCTGCTCCATCCTTCAGGGGGCTGCCCTATGGGCACTCCCTTAAAGGACTTCCTTGTCCCCTGATTTCCAGTGGGGTTCAGCCAAATGGGAAACCCTAGCCAAAGATCAGAGGGAAGGAGGCGAGTGATATGGGACATTTATACCCCCACTGAACATTATATTCTTATAAAGCAGCCCTCTCCATATGACCCTTCTGCCTCCCAATTCTCTTGCTTCTTCAGGCCTAGACATGGTAATGACTCCCAACCCACTGTTACCAGCCCAAGGTAACAACAGTCCTGTGGTTTCCGCACCAACTTTTGTTAATAATCCCTTTATGAAAGTCTCCTCAAATCACCCAGTTTGAGTGTACCATCTGTTTCCTGCTGGGACCCTGACTGATAGAAGTTCCAAAAAGTGCAAGGTTCCAAAAGAGGTTACAAAAATCAAGTGCACACTTGATTTTTGCTGTCTGGTTTTCTCTACATACTGGTACCTTCTGCTCAGCTCTGTCAGCAAATACTCATTGCTTCATAGAAGCAAGTTGGCTGGGAGGACATTTGCTCAAAGTGCCCAGTATGTGGTGGGGGTGGGGGGGGTGGCAGGAGGGAAAGAAGGGAGTCAATTCTAATAAATATGTTTCATAAACACTAAGTGAGCAAGACACTTAGCGTGCTACCTTTCTCCAGAATGAAGTCTGGGTCCAGCCTTCCGTTTAGCAAGAAAGTTTTCCTTCTCAGATAAAATTAATTTCTTTGGCTAAAAATGCTTTGTTCTGAATTATGTTTTACTGCACAACCACAAAATAATAATCAAAAAGTTTCTCTCGGTCAGAAGCACCATTGCTCTGCTCTAACCACACAATTCATTTACCCAGATTAATGTAGCAAAAGCAGGGTGGGTGGAATCTTCTTTTCTATCCCATTTTTGCCTCTTTAATCGTGATAAGCTCTCAAAAAGCAAGGGTTACCAGGCATTTCAAGCTGTGCTCTTTGTGCCTTTGCTATGAGGCTAGGGAGAATGAGTGAAAGCAGTAGGGTTATTTTTATTTTTATGAAATTTTGCCCCCTCTGAACATACTAATGGGGAAAAGTACATTTTAGATCTTGTAAAAAGGACATTAAAAGGGTCTCAAATTATCCTAAGCTTTCTGTTGCCTCTAAAAAAAATATCTTTTCTCAGCTCTTTGGTGCATATTATCTTGTCTGCTTAGGAGCTGCTTTTAAAGCACATTTCCCACCAGGCAGATTCAACAGCAGTCTAAGATAGAAGTGTCTGATTTCCTACCTAAGGTGCAAATGGAAAAACACAGGGTCTGAATTTACTTGTCTTTTTTTCCCCTCCCTTATCTCTTTTAAATAAAGGATATACTGGTTTCTGCAGTCCTCAGTCTTTGGCAACAGCCATTTAAAAGAAAGAATCATACAGTAATTATTAATTTTGCATGGGATCAACTCTGGCCTCAGCTTTCATTTGAGATGCAGTTACATGAAAAACAGACTGCATTAATTTCATCCCTCTGGGGTTGCTTGGCAACAAGGCCTTGTTCCAGACCATCTCTTCTCCTTGGCCCAGAGTGATCTCTTTGGGGTGTCGCTCATGCTGAGGCAATCATCACCCTGTTGCTGTCGCTTCTGAATGTGTCCCTGTGCTCCTGATGGCACATGGGGTTGGTGGCTTTGCTCCAGTCATACTGGCATGGGTCTGTATAAGTACTAAGCTTGGCAGCACAGAGAATGAACTATGCTTGAAGAATTTAAGATTTGAAAAATCCAGGTTAGACAGGAAAGACAGGGAGCATGAGCAATGTCTGATATGATGCTAGAAGACAGTGGGGCTGAGATGGGGTAAGTACTAAAGTCCTTAAAAGAAAAAAAAAAGCATTACTATGTTCTCATTTAGAAATATTTCTAAGCTATATTGTTAAATTATAAATGCAAGGACCAGAGCAGTATGCACAGGATGCTAGCTTTTGTATGTGTACAGAGAGAGGGGGAATTAAGAAAATATTTTGTTTATGTTTGCATAAAGAAAAATACAGATGGTTGGATCCCTGTTCTGGCCATCTGCAAGAGAGAAGAAAAATACAGATGGTCACCTGTGAGTGTTTATGAGGAGTGAGAGTAATGGAGTATAAAGGGCAGAGGCAAGAAAAAGATTTTTCACCTGTGTGTCTCTTTATATTGTTTTGGTTTATAAACTAAAAGAATGTGTTACCTAGTCAAAAAACAAATTAAAAATAAACATAAAAAAATATTAGCAAGGCCGGCCCGTGGCTCACTCAGGAGAGTGCAGTGCTGATAACACCAAGGCCACGGGTTAGGATCCTATATAGGGATGGCCAGTTAGCTCACTGGCTAAGCGTGGTGCTCACAACACTAAGCCAAAGGTTAAGATCCCTTTACCGGTCATCTTAAAAAAGAAAATAATAATTAGCAATACTGTCCAGTCGCAAAATAAAAGTATTAGCAACCCAATGCAAGTTAACGTTTGAGAGTTCAAAAAGTTGGCTGAAGGGTATATGGAAGTACTTTGTACTATTTTTGCAACTTTTTTGATGAGTCTGGAATTATTTTTTATTTATTTATTTATTTTTATTTTTTATTTTGTCAATATACAATGTAGTTGATTATTATGTCCCATCACCGAAACCTCCCTCCCTCCTCCCTGTCCCCCCTCCCACCCAAGTGTGTCCCCTCCATTTGTTTGTTGTAAGAACTTCAAAAAAAAAATAATTGTGGTTGTTATATCTTCCTCTCCCCCCCCCAGTTTTTTTTTTGTTGTTGTTGTTATTGTTTGTTTCTGTGTGTGTGTGTGAGAGTGTGTGTGTGTGTGT
>NW_007726770.1:446351-484296 GCF_000696425.1 Galeopterus variegatus
TTTTTTTTTTTTTTTTTTTTTTTTTTTTTTTTTTTTTTTTTTTTTTTTTTTTTTTTTTTTTTTTTTTTTTTTTTTTTTAGCTCCCACCAATAAGTGAGAACATGTGGTATTTCTTTTTCTCTGCCTGACTCGTTTCACTCAGTATTATTCTTTCAAGGTCCATCCATGTTGTTGCAAATGGTAGTATTTCATTCGTTTTTATAGCTGAGTAGTATTCCATTGTGTAGATATACCACATTTTCTGTATCCACTCATCCGATGATGGACATTTGGGTTGATTCCAGCTCTTGGCTATTGTGAAGAGTGCTGCAATGAACATTGGGAAACAAGTGTACCTTCGACTTGATGATTTCCATTCCTTTGGATATATTCCCAGCAGTGGGATAGCTGGTCATATGGTAGATCTATCTTCAATTGTTTGAGGAACCTCCAAACCATTTTCCATAGGGGTTGCACCATTGTGCATTCCCACCAACAGTGTAAGAGAGTTCCTTTTTCTCCGCAGCTATGCCAGCATTTATCTTTCGGTGTCTTTTGGATTTTTGCCATCCTAACTGGGGTGAGATGGTATCTCAGTGTGGTTTTGATTTGCATTTCCTGGATGCTGAGTGATGTTGAGCATTTTTTCATATGACTGTTGGCCTTTTGTATATCTTCTTTAGAGAAATGCCTGCTTAGCTCTTTTGCCCATTTTTTGATTGGGTTGCTTGTTTTTTTCTTGTAAATTTGTTTGAGTTCTTTATATATTCTGGATATTAGTCCTTTGTCAGATGTGTATTTTGCAAATATTTTCTCCCACTCTGTTGGCTGTCTTTTAGCTCTGTTAATTGTTTCTTTTGCTGTGCAGAAGCTTTTTAGTTTGATATAGTCCCATTTGTTTATTTTTCCTTTGGTTGCCCGTGCTTTTGGGGTCATAGAGTCTGGAATTATTTCAAAATTAAAAGTTAAAAGAAATGTTTTCAGTATTAGCAACCCAAATTCCTACAGTTTTCCCTTGCTATTTAAATAGCATTCTTGCTATCCTTAGCTAGGAATGTAAGCCTTAATCAGAGTGTAGTTCCCTCCCTGTCCCAGATGGCTTCAGCTATGGTCCCTAAAGATCTGAGGATAAATAAGTGACAGCCTCCTGAGGCACTGGCCTCTCTGAGTATGGAATTCCCATGATAAAAGCCTTGCTCTTCAATTCAAAGAAGCCCTTGCTTCTGTCTTCCTGGCTTTCCTGGACAGCCTTCAGTTTTTTCTCTCATCTCTGCAGCAGCCATCTCTTCCTCCTCTCATCTTCCATGTTACTCTATGTATAACTTTCTCCACGAGATTTAAGCTCCTGGGGGTGGCTACAATGGCTAAGTCATCACCGTATGTGATTCCCCTGATACATACTTTTTTATTAAATTTTTATTTTGAAATAATTATAAATTCATATGAAGTTGAAAAAATATATACAGAGAAGCTGTAAATACCTATATTTAAAAAGAAGGAAAAACATCTTAAATCGGTAGCCTAACTTTTCACCTGAAAAAACTAGAAAAAGAAGAGCAAACTAAGTTCAAAGCAAGTGGAAAGGGGGGGGGGAAGAGATTAGAAAGAAAATAAAGTAGAAAATAGAAAAACAATAGAGAAAATCAGTAAAACCAAGAGTTGGTTCTTTGAAAAAAATCAACAAAATTGACAAATCTTTAGTAGACTGATGAAGAAAAAACAAGACTCAAATTATTAAAATCAAGAAGAGAGAGGGACCATTACTACCAACCTTATAGAGATGAAATCCTTATAATAAATGATTGAGTGTATAACAACAAATTAGATAATCTAGATGAAACATACAAATTCCTAGAAAAACAAAGCCATTGAAACTGAGTCAAGAAGAAACAAAATCAAACCCACAAGGAGATACCACTTCACACCCACGTGGATGGCTATACTCAAAAATACAGACAATAACAAGTTCTAGTGAGGATATGGAGAAATTAGAACCCTCATACATTGATGGAAATGTAAAATGCAGCATTTTGGAAAACTGTCAATCCTTCAAAAAATTAAAACAGAGTTACCATATGAACCGCAAATTTCACTCATAGGTATATACTCAAGAGATTTGAAAACATATGCTCACAAAAACTTGTACGTAAATGTTCATAGCAGCATTATTCATAATAGTCAAAAAGTAGAAACAACCTAGATGTCCATCAATTAATGAATGAATAAACAAAATATAGTATATCTACATAATGGAATATTACTCACCCACAGAAAGGAATTAGGTACTGATACATGCTACAACGTGGACAGATCTTGAAAACATTATGTTAGTTGAAAGAAACCAGACACACTAGGCTGGCCAGTGAGCTCAGGGGGTTACAGCGTGGTGCTGAGAACACCAAAGCGTAGGGTTCAATCTCTCTATGGGCTGGTGACAAAAATAAAAAATAATAATAATAAAAAAACAGACACAAGAGAACATTTATAAAATATCAAGTCCAGGCAAATCCACAGGACACAAAGTTGATTAGTAGTTTCTAGAGGATTGGGGTACAGGAGAATGGTGACTGACTTCTAATGGGGATGGGGTTTCTTTTGGGGATGGTGAAACTTCTGAAATAAGAGAGTTGTGATGGTCACACAACTATGAATATACTAAAAACCACTGAATTGTACACTTTAAAAAGGTGAATTATATGGTATATGAGTTATATGTAAAAAAAAAGGAATAAAAGTAACAGCTAATGCCTTTAAAAATATGAGAGGGCTAGGGCCGGCCCGGTGGCGCACTGGATAGTGCGCCGCTTGGGAAGCGCGGCGGCGCTCCCGCCCGAGGGTTCGGATCCCACATACAGACCGGTTCCCGCTCACTGGCTGAGCGAGGCGTGGGAGCAACACCGAGGGTTGCGATCCCGTTGCCGGTCCTGGTCCGGTACGGGGGCAACACTGAGGGTTGCGATCCGTTGCCGGACACGGAAAAAGACAAAAAAAAAAAAAAAAAATGAGAGGGCTGACTGCTCAGTTCAGTTGGGTAGAGCGTGGTGCTGAGAACACCAAGGTCCAGGGTTTGATCCCTGTACCAGCCAGCCAAACAATACATATATATGTGTGTATGTATGTGCGTGGATATATATGTGTGTGTGTGTGTGTTTTAATATGGAGAGAAAAGAGAGAGATTCCATTTACCAGTTACTCAGATTACCCCAATTGTAACATCTTGCATCAATATACATTGATAAACCATGTCGCAACTAGGAAAATGAAATTGGTACAATCCACAAAGCTTTTCAGATTTTGCCAGTTTTCCATGATTGTGCACGTGCGTATGCACACGTGCACGTAGTTCTATGCAATTTTATCACGTGTAGATTACTGTAACCACAGTCACAATCGAGATTCATTACCATTCCATCATCACAAGGATCCTTTGTGGTACCTTTTGTATTCATTCACACCCTCCCTCTTCCAACATTCCTAGTCCCTGGCAACCAGAGAACTAATCTGTTCTCCATTTCTGTAATTTTGTTTCAAAATTTTAACGTAAATTGTTATATAAAATGTTACATAAATGTAACCTTTTGAGTTTGGCTTTTTTTCCCTCAGCCTAATTCCCTTGAGATCCATCCAAGTTATATCAATAGTTCATTAATTTTAATTTTTTAATTTTTATTTTTTGGTAATGCAGTATTGTATTTTACTTTGCCCATTAATAACTAGTATTTGAGAACATTTGTACAATTAATGGAACTTAACCTAAGAGAAGTTAAATTTTCATATTATTTTAAACACCTCAATACCATGTCTTAAGAGAAGACAAGTCAAAATAATTTTGGTCAAAATTATGTCAAAAAATTATAAATAAGTTTTTGGTGTTAGTATATCTACATAAAATTCAGTTTTTGGTGTAATGTTCTTTGGCTGCAAGAAAAAATTGGGTTTACTTCACTAATAGGAATATCTCGTAAGGTTGGTAAGGTCCTTTCTTGGTATTTCTTCTGCTGTTGTTTTTAGTAGTTATCTGTGATTGCATAAATTGAGTTAAGTGTAAGAGTATTCATCATGTTAATTCCAAATAAGAGTACATAATTGATTGCTATAGTAATAAGGAGGAAGACAGGTAATGCAACTGCCCAATATTTTTTAGTCCAATTAGTTAAGCCTAAGGATTTCAGCCAAGATTCAGGAACAAAAGCCTACACAAGATATACAGTAGTGTGAAGCCAAATGCGGAGCTTAAGGAAAGAACAGAGCCATAAAACGCTCTTTCTGGCAATGAAGATGATGAATTTCCCTCCATTTTCCATGCAGCTTTAGGCAATCTTGGCGGAGGATCCTCTGTGCCAGCGCTGCAGGAGGGTTTGAGGGAAGCGAGAGAGGGAAAGGCACCATCCAGCCCTGGTACAGGCTCACTTCGACCCTTGTCCATTCCTTTTATTTTATTTTGGGGGGTCAACAAAATTTTATTGGGTAATTACTATCTTCCTGGAGCTATGGAGGTACCTAATAGAGTCCCTGCTCTAAACTATAGCTTTTATTTTTTAATATGATGGATAGTGAAAAAAATATGTAAACCTATTAATAAATGAAATAAATACAAGCAAGCTCTGAGGTAGTAAACCCGCCCCCCTCCCCCCGGGATGGGTAGAGAGAAGAATGAGCGTAACTAGGAGGAGTGTAGAAAACTGGCATTAAATAGGTCAGAATCATGATACCAAATTTTAATCTTAAAACACACAAGAGAGAATAAATGTGGGATAACAGGGATATAAGTTGCTCTGTGAGAGGTTTGCGTTCTGGCTGACTTTAAGAACATGAAGTGTTCTAGAGCCCAGCAAAGGCACAATGAAGTGTAAAGGAACTAATCCACCTTCCTCTTTCCCAGTGACTCATTAAAACTTTTCATAATGGAAAATTGACAAGGGATTTTTCTTATCTGCCTTGAAATGCAGTTCTACTGAATACTACTTTACCATGAGTAATCAGACTTCCTGTTCTAATGTCCAAATTCAGCTTGATCTGCATTCTGAATCCCAAATAAGTACGTCCTGCTGCTTCACTTGGAGACCTTCAATAAACATTTTTTAAATTTTGTTTTGGTTTTGTTGTTGTTGTTAAAATGTTTTAAGTTTATTTATTAATTTATTTTTTTACATTCTAAAATGTTGGAGCAGTTGGGGGGAAGGGGGAGAAGGGAAGAGAGAAGGAAATAGGGTGGGAGGAGGAGGAAGGAAGGGGGCGTGGTTGAGGCCCATGGCACCCCCCTCATTCCTTCAGGGGAGACAAGGGGGCTTCCAGTGGTGGTTCAGTCATTGCTGGACTGGATGCAAATGTCAGGGGGGCATGACTAAGTCCTCCACCCCCCACCACACTGCTCAGAGCCTGGGGCTTCCTGTGGCATCTCGGTGATCATTGCCAGGCTGGTTGAGGGTGTTGGGTGGGAGGGGCCGAGGCCCTTGGCGCCCCAAATCCCCAGCTCAGGAGCATGGAGCACTTCCTGTGGCAGCTTAGTGGTTTTCACTGGGCTGATTGTGAGTGTCAGGGGGTATGGCTGAAGCCCCCAGCCCTCCCTGCTCCCTGGCTTGGGAGGTCAGTGGGCTGCCAGTCCTTCCAGGTTTTATAGGTGAACTTTGGTGATATGAGACTTTTACTGGTTAATATCAAACTTTATCTCAGATCTGTGGGCATTTTGTTTTTTCTTTCAGTTCTGTGATGGATTATTCGCTGTTTTCACCACTTAAACTCCACACTGGAACTAATTTGTTGTCCTTTGCTTCTAAAATGGAAGAACTTCCTGTGCAGACCAGCACTTGAGCCCTGTGGTTGAGCTAAATTACTGCTCTGCTGCTGACTCCTTAGGGAAGGCTTTCTCTGCAGCTCAGGTTTTAATTGTTGAATTGTATGTACTTCTGGGTCTTGTGAGTTCCAGTATACCTGGGTTGTGTGGAAACTCTGAGCTGGGCCTGAGACTTTTCAGCAAAGATCTGTATTCCTGACCAGTCTCCACTGAGTGGTCCTGTACTGATTGGGGAGCAGATCAACTGTCCATGCTGTGTCCCAACATTCCCCTGGTGGGCCCGTCTCCCCCACTGCTTGCACTCCAAACACTTCTCATGGGACGGGCCATGCACCAGTCCCTTGCAATGACTCATTGGCCTCTGAGTGGCTCCTTTTTTCAGTTGTTATGGCTCCTTGCTCCTATGTGGGTCCACTGTTAGTGGTCTTGCCAGCCTGAGGGTCACCAAGACCCTCTTCTCCACTGCCACCTCCAAGCAACCTCATCCAAAGGGCACAGCTGCAGCTTTTGCCAATTTTTGTTCCATGCGCTCACCAGCTGCAGCCTTGAAGTGGCCAGGATTTGAAATGGTGGGAGACCATTCTTTCTCCCATGGTGGCTTCTCCCACCTTCATGAACTCCATAGGTCTCTCCTCTTCCCCTGAGCTCTAGTGGCCCCAGCTTGGCTGTCCTTGCTTTTTAATAGTTGTAAATTGGTTGATTTGTGGGAGAGAGTGATGCTGGGGACTGTCTATTCCACCATTTTGACCAGAAGCTCCTCCTTTTATTTTATTTATTTATTTGTTTACTTATTTGTTTTTTAATTTTTTTTTAAAAGATGACTGGTAAGGGGATCTTGACCCTTGACTTGGTGTTGTCAGCACCACGCTCTCCCAAGTGAGCAAACCAGCCATCCCTATATAGGGATCCAAACCCATGGCCTTGGTGTTGTCAACACCACACTCTCCCAAGTGAGCAACAGGCCTGCCCATCCTTTTATTTTAAAATAAATTTTTATTTCAGAACTATTTGGATTTGCAGAATTATTATTTTGTAGAATGTCCTTCAATCGTGATTTGTCTAATGCTTTCCTTAGGATTAGATGGCGGTGATGTGTTTTAGGGAGGAAGACCAGCAAGGTAAAGTGCCGTTCTCATAACATTGACATCACTATTGATGTTGCCCTTGACCAGTTGTTTTGAGATAGTGTTTGTCAGGTTTCTCCACTGTAAAGCTACTTTTTTTTCCCCATCCCATTATATAATGTATTCTCGGGAAGAAAATCACTATGCACAACCCACGTTAAGGAGTAAGAAATTACGTTCCACCTCTTAAGGGCAGAATATCTGCAGCAATTATTTGGAATTCTTCTGCATGGGAAATATGTCTAATCTCCCCAATTTAGTTTTTTTTTTTTTTTTTTTTTTTCCTTTTTTGTCTTTTTTCGTGACCGGCAACGGATCGCAACCCTCAGTGTCGCGCCCGTACCGGACCGGGACCGGCAACGGGATCACAACCCTCGGTGTTGCCCCCGCACCTCGCTCAGCCAGTGAGCGGCTGGTCTGTATGTGGGATCCGAACCCTCGGCGGGAGCGCTGCCGCGCTTCCCAAGCGGCGCACTGTAGCAGTGCGCCACTGGGCCGGCCCCCAATTTAGTTTTTTATTCAATCATTTATTTATATCAATATGGACTCATGAATATTTATTTTATACTTAGGGGTATAAACTAATACTACTTTATCCATTTTGTTTCTCAAATTGTTCCAGCTTTGGCCATTAGGAGCTCTTTCAGTTGGCTCCTGTATCTCTTTGACACATGACCATTATTGTGGGGGTTTTGTGTCTTCTTTTTTGAGCACTTTTTTACTTCTTGGCACTACAAGATGCTCTAGGCTCAAATTGTATATTTACTACCCTATTTCTAGAATCAGCCTTTTCTCCAAGGAGCCTTAGGGTTCCTTTTTTTCTTTTTTTTTTAAAGATGACTGGTAAGGGGATCTTAACTCTTGACTTGGTGTTGTCAGCATCACACTCTCCCAAGTGAGCCACAGGCCGACCCTCTTAGGGTTCCTTTTATTGGAGAATGTTATTAGAAACCAAGATCTGGACTCTAGATGTGTTGTTCATTTCTACTGGGGTGTCATTTCTTTGAGACCCTCTCAGCTGACAGAGCAAAGAAATATAGATGTGTATAGTAACCCATATATATATATATATACACATATCTATAAATATTTCTATAACCACCTGTACCTATATTAAGCTAAACATGAGTTTATATTCATAACTCCAACTCTAATCCATCACAACATGGATTATTCTAGCTTCTTCCCTTTGCTTATCTGTAATCTCCTGCTCTAACTATGGCACCCGTCATCCATCATTCACTTTTTTTTTTTGCAGATCTTCCGCCCCCCCTTATCATTCATTTACATAATTTTTCAAGTCCAGAATACATGTATAGTGGTTTCAGAATTGCTAATTCTGAACCCATATCCCCATGGGAAACAACTTTATCAACTGGAATATTGTACTTATATACAATTCCTTTTGCTTTTAGTCTTACAGACTCCTCTCATTTACAAAGTTACTTAGGTCAGCACCTTATTCCTCGACCTCTTTCAGTGAGGTTGTTTCATACATTTGTAATATGTTTACATGCTTTACCTATGCAAGCTGCCCCTACTCCAAACACATGACAGCCACTGATCTGTTTACCAACTCTATATTTTTCCCTTTTTCAGAATGTCATATAATTGGACTCATATAGTATGTTGTTTTTTTCAGACTGGCTTCTTTCATTTAGCTATATGCATTTAAGATTCATATGTGTGTTGAACAGCTCATTTCTTTTTACTGCTGTAGAATATTTCATTGTATGGATGCACCAGTTTGTATATCCACCACCACAGTTAAGATGCAGAATAGTTACAGAACCACAGGATCTCTCTTGTTGCCTTTTATAACCATACCCGTCTCTTCCGCCCTGCGTGACTAATCCCTGGCAACCACTAACCTATTCTCCATTTCTAAAATTTTGTTATTTCAAGATTGTTACATAAATTGAAGCATATAGTATTTATCATTTGGGATGGACTTTTCTCTCTTTTTTTGACTCAGCATAATTTCCTTGAGATCCATCCAACCTGTTCCATGTATCAATAGTTCATTCCTTTTTACTGCTGCATAGTATTCTATGGTATAGAAGTACCAAAGTTTGTTTAACCATTCACCTGTTGAAGGACATTGGGGTTGTTTGTTTAACCATTCACCTGTTGAAGGACATTGGGCTATTATAAATAAAGCTACTACAAATATTCATGTACAGGTTTTTGTGTGAACATTATTTCTAAGGAGTGCAATTGCTGGGCCAAATGGTAAATACAATGGGTCTTCAAAAAATTCATGGAAAGATTCATATTATCTTTTAATTCTATTTTTCCATGAACTTTTTGTTTTTTGTTTTGTTTTGTTTTGTTTTGTTTTGGGCCACTGGCCAGCATGGGGATCCAAACCCTTGACCTTGGTGTTACAAGGATATGCTCTAACTAGCTGAGCCAACAGCCAGCCCAATATTTATGTTTTGGTGGGGGAGGGAGGGTTGGTGCCTGGCCAGTAAGGGGATCTGAATCCTTGACCTTGGTGTTATTAACACTGCTCTCTAATTTTTTCCCCCACACAATAAAAGTTTTTAATTTTAAAGAAGTAAAATTTATCAATTTCTCTTTTTATAATGCTTTTAGCACTAAGTCTAAAATCTCTTTGGCCAATCCAAGATACCTAAGATTTTCCTCCTTTTTTTCCCTAAAAGTTTTATACTTTTATGTTATACATTTTTTCCTGGTTTTTTTTTTTTTTTTGTTTTTTTATTTTGCTTTATTTTAGTTTTTTATTTGTTTTTATGTTATACATTTAAATACATAATACTCCGTGAACTTTTTGAAGTACCCTCATATATGTTTAGGTTTGTCAGAAACTGCTAAACTCTTTTCCAGAGTGGTATACCATTTTACTTTCTCATCAGCAATGCATGGGTGATTCAGTTTTTCCCCATGCTTGCTAGCATTTAGTATTATCACTAATTCTCTTCCAGCTATTCTGATAGATGTGTGCATACTTTGTTTTGGAAAGCTGTGCATATCTTAAAGCAGTTGAACCAATACCAACTAGCTAACATTTCCTGTTTGACTGCTCCAACTTAAGCTCTTTGAGCGTGGAGGAGACCCAGATCCTGCATGTGAGGGACTGAAAAGACGAGACTTGAGCATGAGAGGAAGCCAGTTCCTCCAAAGTCAGCTGTAAGAGCCCTCCAGACTCAACAGTAATGATGAGTGTTGGATGATCCCTGAATCCCTAATAGGAACCTGTGTCAGGAAAAGCTTCCCTGTGAACCATATAGCTCAGAAGAACAACTCCATGGATGGGTTAAAGAAAGAAATCACTGTCTGGATTCAGCAGAGGCTCAAAGTCACCTGTTTGAAGCTCCAGGGAAAGGAATGGCATTTACTTTCTGGGTCTCCAAAAAGGGGTTTGGATTCTGCCTGTGTTTTGCAAAGAAATAGGATAAAGCTAACAAAGGCTCCTGCCCACCAATGGCAAAATGGGACCGATTTTCAACCTGAGAGAGCACCCTGACACTTCCTAGTGGATTCTGTTAAAGATTCCTAGGTTATCATCCAAGTCCAACTTCTGTCTATTGTATCAAGCCTACAGCAATAAATTCAATTTACTGACAGTTGTGACTATGGATAAAACCATGTTACTGTATAATTAATGGATCTCAGTTACATAAGAGCAGCAGACCTTGATGTATCAAAAAACTTGGCTTTAAAAAACCCAACTCTTTAGACAAAGGTCAGTTTTGTCTGGAATGACACAGAACACCGTGCTTAGGACCTAGAGGAATAATGCTGTCAGGGGCCTCTTTGTCCTTCCTGGCACATCTTTCTCCACCCCTACCCTTCCTGCCCTTCACCCTAGGAGACACCTATTGTCTATACTCTAGTCTTAGTTTTGAAGGTATTTATTTACACCCCACCCTACTCCAAAAAGCTTTGAGGAAATTTAAAATCAAAACATTTTCCTCTATAAAACAGCACAACAAAAAGGAAAACAGAACCAAAACTAGTTATAAGGAGCAGAAAAATAGATGTGGCCAAATCAGCATTTATCATCCACAATGATCATATTTTGCTTTCAAGAATAATACTGTTAGCATCTAATACTCAGATGCAACAACACTCTTAGAAAAGCATCATTTGACTTTTCCCATATGATGTCTTCAAAGTTCAATTTATAAACAAACAAACAAAGAAAAACAAAGTTCAATTTGTACTCCCATATTTTCTATTTCACTATTTTGTTTCTCAATTACTGAACTTTCAGTGGCTTATTCACTTAAATAAACACCTTAAGAAGGATTTGCCAGTGTCTGAGACTTCAGCTGATGTTTATTACACGTTCTAGAAAATAGTACGGATGGCTCCCCTTTTGTTCCCATGGACATTCATCTCAAAAACTTTCTGATAACTTGCAAAGATATGATCAAGCCGGGGCTGTGGACTGAATTGTGTCCTTCCCCTCAAATTCATATGCTGAGGCCTTAACCCCCAGTGTGATGGTATTTGGAGGTTGGGCCCTTGGGAAGTAATTAGGTTTAGATGAGGTCACAAGGGTGGGGCCCTCATGATAGGATTAGTATTCTTCTAAGAGTAAGAGACATCAGAGCGCTCTCTCTCTCTCTCTCTCTCTTTCTCTCCCCCCCCCCCACCCCATGTGAGGACACAGTGAAAAGTCTGCTGTATGCAAGCCAGGAAGAGGCCCTCAGCAGGAACAAAATCAGTCAGTCTCAGACTTCCCAGACCCCCAAATTGTGAGAAATAAATGTCTGTTGTGTAAGCCACCATCTACGATATTTTGTTGTAGCGGCCTGAGCTTAAGACAGCCAGATCAACTGATGAATAAATATACATTGAGGTACTCCTGTTAATATATGCTGTCTGAAGATTGTCTCTCTTGTACACTACAGAGTCCTCATACAATGCCTGAGACACAGTAAAGACTCAAATATTTACTGAAAATTCTTGGGTGCCTTCTCTGAGCAGAATACTGTTCTTAGACCTTCTGGGAATATGCAGAAATAAAGGATTCAGGGGTTGATCAGCACCCCCACCCCCCATACCCATCCAAGGCCTGTCATGGCACATATAAAGGCACTTCAAAAAGTTCATGGAAAAATTTGTATTATCTTTCAATCCTCTTTTACCACAAACTTTTCAAAATACCCATGTCCATCTAATGGTGGGCAAAGGCTTCGAATGCAAAGGCCTTTCAGAATAGCCGAGATTCCCTGTGCGGTTCCTATCTTCCCTGAAGGCCATAGAAACCCGCACAGGCCCATCATGTGGAACCGGGAGGGGTATATTCACTGGATGAGGTGAGTATGAAGCTCTGACAAGCCTTGGCTAGCAAGTAGAAATATCCCAGCATGTAGTAACCCCTTCAACCATTCAGCCTCTGGAAGTGTCCACAGTGCCACCATTTCTGAGAGAAACTGGTAGCAAGAAATCACCTGTGAAATGACCCCCTAGGTCCTTTAAGTTCTGTGGTTGTGGTTTATCCCAGTGCCATGACAGGACTGCCTCAAACTGGGCCCAGACCTCCCAAGCCAAAGGACTTACTGACCCCCTGTGCTGTTAATGCTGCCACATGACTTTCCGCTGCTGCCCTATCATCCTTTCTGAATATTTAAGTGCCTGTTAGTTTAGGGTGGTGCTTAGATGCTGTACGACTTTAAGTCTGGCCCCTGCCCTCTGTTTGCCTAAACAGGCAAATGTTTAGGGTGGGAGAACCAACTGAAAGACCAACTAAGGAATAAACCATATGAGATATGCACTCCCAATGCTCCAAACCGTAGTCTGAGAGTAAAATCCCCACTCTGTTTAATCAGACCGTAATACTTCTCTTTTTGATGAATACATTAATCAGAGCAGTTACCTCAACCTTAGCACTATTAGCATTTTGGTCAAGATAATTTTTTGTCGGGAGTGCTGTTCAGTGCATTGTCGGATGTTTAGCAGAATCTCAGGCCTCTACTCGCAAGAAGCTAGTAGGAGCCACCCCCAACCAAAAAATGTCTCCTAACATTGTCAATGTCCTGATTGAGAACCAGTGGGGTAAAATAAGCAAAGCAATCTGAAATCCAGGCCTATAAAAAAGTCAATGAATGCATCAACCAAAAGCTGATGGAATTTTTCATTAAAAAGATGCAAGGGTGTTATAACAACAAGATCAAGGGTTTGGATCCTGGTACTGGCTAGCTGAAAAAAGATAAGTTAAATGTCTGTATCCTGCCAAGTGATGACCAAGCAGCTGCCGGAAGCCTCCCGGTCCACTAAGCCAGGGTGGGGTATGCCGAGGGCCTCTGCTGTTCCTCCCCTCACCCCTCATGGATGACCCAGCCACTGCCAGAAGCCCATCGGGCACCTGAGTTGAGGTTGTGGGTGCCAAAGGCCTCGTCCAAGCCACCCCGACATTTGCATCCAGCCCAGAGATGACCCAGCTGCTACTGGAAGCACCCTGGGTGCCTGAGTGGGGGTTGGGGGCTTGAGGGCCTTGGCCACACCTCCCAGATGCCAGCATCCAGCCCAGCAATGGATGACTGAGCTGCCACCAGAAGATCCCCCAAGCTCTCCCAATTCCCACACCAGAATGGGGAATGCCACAGGTCTTGGCCAAGCGCCCCCACCCTGTGCAACCAGGCCAGCAAAGGAGTCAGCCGCGGGGCCAGCCCCTCACCCCTCTTCACTCCCCTCTCCCCCTTCCCTGTTGCCTCCTCCCCCTCCCCCCAACTGCTCCGCAATAACATCTTAGAATGTAAAAAATAAATAAATAAATCTAAAAAATAAATAAATAAAATGAATGAACAAAAAGAGGTACAATGTCAGTAATTGGTGAAAATCACAACTTTCTGTAACTTTGAAACTGTTTACAAATAAAATTTTATTTTTTTTTAAAGATGGCCAGTAAGGGGATCTTAAATCCTTGACTTGGTGTTGTCAGCACCACGCTCAGCCAGTGAGCGAACCAGCCATCCCAATATGGGATCCGAACCCGGGGCCTTGGTGTTATCAGCACCACACTCTCCCGAGTGAGCCACAGGCCGGCCCCAAATAAAAAAATTTTTAAAGGGAGAGAAAAAGACAGACATAGCTTAGATTCAAGCTTGATTCCTTTCTTTTTAGTAGCTTTATTGAGATATAACTCATATACCAAACTATTCACCCATTTAAAGTCAATGTTCTTATTTAAACTCTATTTTTACATTCCATTTAAAGTCGATGTTCTTTAGTAAGTTCGTAGGGTTGTGCAACCAACACCACAATCTAATTTTATTTATTTTTTTATTTCTTCACAATCTAATTTTAGACATTCATTTCCCTCTAAAGAAATCCCATACCCATTAGCAATCACACAGGTTGCCTCCAGGCAACCACTAAGCTACTTGATCTCTATAGATTTGCCTATTCTGGACATTTCATATAAATGTAATTATACAACCTGTGGTCCTTTGTGACTGGCTTCTTTCACTTAGAATAATGTTTTCAAGATTCATCCATGTTATGTATGGCATGTATCGGTAGTTTATTCCTTTTTATGGCTGAAAATAGTTTGTGGTGAATGTATGTTTTCATTTCTCTTGGGTACATACACAGGAGTAGAATTGCTGGGTCATACGGTAACTCCGTGTTTATGATTTTGAGTACCTGCCAAACTGTCTTCAAAAGTGGCTGCACCATTTTATATTCCCATCAGCAGTGTATAAGTTTCCAATTTCTTTGCATCCTCCCTCATATTTGTTATTGCCTGGCTTTTTGATCCTAGCCATCCTATCTCATTGTGGTTTTTTTTGCATTTCCCTAATGACCAATGCTGTTGACTACCTTTTCATGTACTTACGGACCATTTGTGTATCTTCTTTGGACAAATGTCTACTCAAATCCTTTCCTATTTCTTTTTTTTTAACTAAGCTTTTTATTTTGAGGTAATTATAGATTCACATTCAGTTCTAAGAAATAATACAGTGAGATCCTGTGTATCCTTTACCCGGTTTTCCCTATGGCAACATCTTGTAAAACTATAGCACAATATCACAACCAAAATACTAACATTGATACAGTCAGGATACAGAACATTTCCGTCACCACAAAGATCCCTCATGTTTCCCTTTGACAGCCACACGCACTTCCCTTCTGCCCCCACCTCTCCTTACCCCTGTCACTCACTAATCTGTTCTTCATTTCTATAATTTTGTCATTTCAAGAATGTTTCATAAATGAAATAATAGTATGTAACCTTTGGGGATTCTTTTTTTCCACTCAGCATAATTTTCTGGAGATTTATTCAGGCTATTATGGGATAGTTTCTTTTTATTGCTGAGTAGTCGTCCATCCTAGGGATGTACCAATTTGCTTAACCATGTACCTCTTGAAGGATATTTGGATTGTCTCTGGTTTTGAGCTATTACAAGTAAAGCTACTGTAAACACATGTGCACAGGTTTTGGTTTGAACATGTGTCTTCATTTCTCTGGGATAAATGCCTAGGATTGAAATTGCTGGGTTATATGATAGTCATATATTTAGTTTTTTAAGAAATTGCCAAACTGATTTCCAGCATGGCTGTGCCATTTACATTCCCTCCAGGAATGTATGAGTGATCCAGTTTCCTTGCTGCACAGGAGTAGAGCTGCTGCTGCCCTGTGAATGAAGGCTGCATGGAGCAAGAGAGACCTGGTCCTCTCTGATGTGCTTGCCTGTCATAAAGCCTCTGCAATAAGGAGCTGTGGGAGGGGGTGTGAGAAACATCAGCATCCTCCCCTCACCCCCACCCAACCCCCAGGGTCAAACTGTGATCTCAGACTGGGACCTCCAGGGACAGGGAGTCCCTGTCTTCTTGGCTGCCTTCGTGTGGAGTATAATGCCTCAGGTAGAACTTCCAGAACATGAAGCTGGGGGAAGCGATATTGGAGCTTGTTCGTGTCTGCAGTGCCTTAGAGTCTCCCTGTCTTACTGAGATTTACTAAATTTTCTTCCTTTGCTGTACTTCACAGGGCCTGGTTTTCCAAAGCCTTGCAGTTTCAAATATTGACCTTGCAAAGGACAGAAAATTTTCCCCAGGCTATATAGTCTCTGTTGTAAGATAAAAAATTGTCACACAGCAAGGCTGCTGGCTCAAAGACAGACAGGTTACTGATTGATATGTAAAGATACCAGGAAATTGCTGTAAGAAGAGAATGTTTGCTAAAATCAAGCTTTTGTTAGTGGATCGACTTAACTGCATTATAGAATATCACCTTGCTTTTCTCTCTCTTTTTTTTTTTTTTTAAAGATTACCGGTAAGGGGATCTTAACCCTTGACTTGGTGTTGTCAGCACCATGCTCACCCAGTGAGCTAACCAGCCGTTCCTATATGGGATCCAAACCTGTGGTGTTGGTGTTATCAGCACCACACTCTCCCAAGTTAGCCACGGGCCAGCCCCATCACCTTGCTTTTCTTACTGAATGTTACCAGCGTCTATTGTTAAGCTTGTTAAACTGTACTTAGGAAAAACCCCACCTATGTTCTCTTCCTGTAACTTCCTGGTCTGGAGAATAAATGTGGGAAGAGAACCGCAATTCGTGGTTAATTTCCCAAATGGAAGGAATGCCTCTCTCTTGAGGGTTCCAGGAGATTAACCCCTGTCCAGGGCTTCTCACTGCCCAGAAGAGATGGGCTTTGAGTAATCTTTGGTGGCTCTGTCATGCAGGGGAAAAGGGGTGACAAATCCGTGGGAGGCAAAGCAACAGCTGTATTCCCTTAGAACAATTCTCAGAGGCTTCAAAAAATTTTTTAGAAAAATTTTCATCAAATCGTTGTTTGCTGGGGGCCTCAAGCATCTGCTGAGCTCCTAACCCTACCATTCTGGAAGTCACAACCCCTCAAGCTTGAATTTGATGGGGGAGATAAATCTCCCATCTGCAAAAAATTTCTCTAGCAGTATTCTCAGGCACTGAACGTGCTGCCACCTCCCTGCAGTCTGGCTACTACTAGGCTGGCCAAGTTGTACCACCTGGACAACTAGGTGCTTGCCAACCTTGAATAGAAAGTAGAGCTTTCTTTTTTTTCTTTCTTCTTTTCCTAAAGGGGATTGATATGTCAGATAATGTAAAATTTATTCATGCTAGAAGACTGAAGCTAGTACTTTAATTTTACACCCAAAATGCTGCCAGTTCCAGAGGCATATTTTCTTGGTGTACATAGCTTAGCAAGCTGGTCACTGACAGAGGAGTCAGTAGATCAGGCTAAAGACATAAGGCAGGGACAAGTTTTTTGTTTGATTTTGTTTTTTAAATTGATAATTCAGTAACATAGTTCACATAATGGCACATAATAGGAAGTCTTTCTGCTATTCCTGTCTTCCTGCCACCTAGTTTTCCTCTACTGAAAGGCCATCCATGAAATCAGTTTCTTATATATTGTTCCAGATATTCTTTATTAAAAATATGTATCTTATTTTCCTCAAAAAGCCTGAGTTGAATCCCAGTTTTGTCTCTTATTAGCTGTGCTGTAGGTCATAAGTGTACCCCAAAAGTTCATATTGGAACTTAATCTCCATTGTAACAGTGTTAAGAAGGTGAGAAATCTGATTATGGTAATTGAAGGTGGGCCTTGACATGGTGATCAGACTGTGAAGACTGTGTGCTTGTGAATGGATTCATGAGTAATGGGTGTGGTTCTAATGGCTTTAAAAGGACAGCAAGTGAGGTTAGCTTTCTCTGGCTCAGCCCATTCTCACCATGTGATACTCTGTGTTGAAGGAGAAAGTCACCCCAGAAAGAACACCCTCACCAGATGTGTTCCCTGGACCTTGGATTTCCCAGCCTCCAAACTGTAAGAAATAAATTTCATTTCTTTATGGAGTACCCAGGGGCTGGCCAGTTAGCTTAGTTGGTTAGGGTGCAGTGTCCATAACACCAAGGTCAAGGGTTCAGATCCCCATACTGACCAGCTGCATAAATAAATAAATAAATAAATAAATAAATAAAGTACCCAGTTTTAGGTATTCTATTATAAGCAACAGCAATGGACTAATATAAGCTGGGTGGCCATGAGCAAGTAATTTAACCTCTTTGTGCCTCATATTCTTCATCTGAAAAATGGAGGTAGTAGTACCTACTTCACAAGATTAGGGTGGCATTAAGTAAGATTGTATTCAATGGTGCTTTCTAAATAGAAAAGCACTATACCAACATCATCTGTTGTTCTCTCTCTCTCTTTTTTTTTTTTTTTTTTTTTTGCAGCTATACAGTATGTCAATCCGAACCTGTGACCTTGTCGTTACCAGTATCTGTTGTTCTAATGGGAGCAGACACCATGTACCAATAGTGAGGTGGAGATTGGATGTACTGAGTAAGTTCTCAGGGATCAGGAATTGGTCTTGCTGGGGAAGTACCTGAAGCTGACTGAGGGAGAGAGAATATGGGCCACAAGGAACCCCCAATGTGGTTAAAATAGGCAAACGATAGGTTCTGATTGGTTTGCAACCACAGAGCTTTGGAAAGCCAGTGACACACAAAAGCTACCCTGGAGGTGTTTAGAGAACCTTTCCATCCATCTGTCACCCATGTACTGAAGGCACCCAGCAGGGATCAAGGCTAGCTATGGCTCTGATAAAGAGAGGCACCTTCTCCCAGGAAGAGGCCCACATTTGGGCTAGTGACAGTGTTGGGTTTAATCCAAAACAGACTTAAGCACGTTAGGGTCTTCCAAAGACCATTCAGAAGGGTCTGTTTCAAAGATCATACAGAATTTAGTTTATGACAGGGCCAACCCAGGAGATCTGACACAGGCTTAGGCCAGGACACTAGGACCCAAATTTAGATAAGCATCCATCTGTTTCCAACTTTTTCCTTTTTTGGCAGAATGAGTGCAGAAGTAGGGAAAATAAAAGAGAGGGCCATGGGCAAGGAATCCAAAAAATGTCTAAGTCTTCCTCTACCTGGGCTACCAGCTTGGAAACATCCTGCAGGGAGCCTGTTTTAGCCTCTCATTGTCCCTTTAAAAGAACTTCAAAGGATCTGGAGGTATAGTTGTGAGGGGGAAGATAAGGGGTGAACTAATGGGGACAAAACTATGCTACCTACCCTAAGTGAATCATTGTGCAGTGCATGCATGTATTGAAACAACACACTGTACCCCACAAAAATAAATATAAATAAAATTGAGTTAAAAAAAAGACCTAGAGGTGGTAGAGTAAGAGAGATACCAATTCTGTCTCTAAATAGGATGTGATAGGCAAATCCCTGCCCAGGAGAGATGGAAGAGGTGTGTACAGCAGGATAGCCGGGAGACAGGTGGAGAAGAAGCCAGTTCAGAGTCTGGAATTCCCATTGCTCATCTTGTTTTGAAGGAGTTTGATAGGCAACAAGATGAAACAATTGCCTGCCATGCTGAGGGCTCCTCTCAAGCCACAGATTCTGCAACTTCAGCAAGCCCCCCACCCAGGTCTGGCTGAGGGAACTCCAAAACACCAAGCCAGACCCCAGGGACCAGCAGAGTTGACCCTCTGCAGTCTCAGAGCTTGCTTCTTCTTTTTTAATGTGAAAACTTTTTATTATTGAAAATGAATTCAAATTAAAAAAAATGAAAACACAGTGGGCCAAGCAAAATACATTTCTTTGCATGTCATATCCAGCCCAGAGCAGCCAGCTTGTAACCTCTGGTTCTTGTACAAATCCTTTTATTTTACCTTATTTTATTTTATCAATAAAGGCATGACACTCAAAGAAGTGAAGTGACTTGTCTAAGATTACAGCAGATTAGTTCTGGAGCTGCTTCTAGAACCAGGTCTCCTGAACCTTGGTCCTTTGTCAGAGCTTGCTTTTAACAAGAGCTACTCATTTCACAGCCAGAATCAAGGCCACTTGCTGAGGAGTCTGAGTCACTGCCCACTCTAGCCTCAGGGGCACACCCAGAACTGATCCAAAGTTCCCTGTCATGAACCCTGGTATGTTCTGGAAGTGTTCCCCCACTCCTCCCAGCCCATTGATTAAATAGTTGAAGAAGAAACAGTTGAAGGGTTTAAAAGTGATTGTCTCTGTGGAGGACTAAAGGATGAAAAAGAGCAGGATTGGAGAGTGAAAAAAAAAGAACATTATCTTTTTCTTATTGTTTGCCTTTTACTAATTGTTTACTTTATATAAAAAAAACGCTGTCTCTGCCTTTTTTCTCCCAACTTTTTCAAACACACAGAAAAGTTTAAAAATCATGTACAATGAAATGACATCAGAAGAATTATCCATAAAGATAATTGGATGTCATCAAAATTAAAAGTTCTGCTCTTTGAAAGACACTGTTAAGAAAAAGAAAAGACAAGTCACAGACTGGGAGAAAATAAAAACACACATCTGATAAATGACTAATATTTAGAATACATATATATATATACACAAAACACAAAACTGAATAAGAACACAAATAACCTAATAAGAATGGACAAAAGATTTGAAAAGGCACTTCATCAAAGATATACAAATGACAAATAAGCACACAAAAAGATGCTGAACATCATGAGCTATTAGCAAAGCGCAAATTAAAACCACTAAGAGATACCACTACATACCCTTTAAAATGGCTGTAATCAGAAAAACTGACAATACCAAGTGTTAATGAAAGTGTGGTGAACTGGAGCTCTCATATATTGCTGGTGCGAAGAGAAAATGCCTTGGAAAACACTTTGGCAGTTTCTTGTAGAGTTAAACATAATCCCACCCCTCGATATTTACCCAAGAGAAGTAAACATTTGTGTTCACACAAAAATCCACATGCATATGTTTATAGTGACTTTATTAATTTTTTTTGGCAGCTGGCCAGTACAGATATTGAACCTGGACCTTGGTGTTAACAGCACCATACTCTCACCAACTCAGCTAACCAGCTAGCCCTGTAGTGGCTTTATTCATAATTGCCTAATGCTAGAAACAATCCACATGTCTTTCAGCTGACAAATGGATAAACAAAGAGCAGTACATCCAAACAATGGAACACTATGCAGAAATAAAAAGGAACAAATTATAGACACATGAAAAGCATGGATGAATGTCAAACGCATTATGCTGAGTGTCATAGATTGAATTTATGTCCTTCCAAAAATATGAAGTCCTAACCCCCTAACACCTCAGAATATGACCTTATGGGCTGGCCAGTTAGCTCAGTTGGTTAGAGCACAGCCTTATAACACCAAGGTCATGGATTTGGATTCTTGTACTGGCCGGACACCAAAAAGAAAAAAAAAGAATATGACCCTATTTGGAAATAGGGTCATTGCAGATGTTCTTAGTAAAGATGAGGTCATACTAGAACAGGATGGGCCCTTGATCCAACATGACTAAAGTCCTTATAAGGAGACACACAGAGAGAATGCCACACAATTACAGATGCACAGATTGGAGTTATGCAGCTGCAAGAGAAGGAATAGTAGGGATTGCTGGTGACACCAGCAGCTAAGAGAACGGAATGGAAGAGATTCTTCCCGAGTAAGTTCAAGAGAGCATGGCCCTTCCAACAGCTTGATTTTTGGACTTCTAGCATCTAGAACTATGAGACAATAAATTACTCTTGTTTTAAGCCACCCAGTTTGTGGTACTTTGTTACAGCAGCTCTAGAAAACTAATACACTAAAGTGAAAGAAGCCAGTCTCAAAAGGCTGTAAATAGTATGATTCCATTTATATGACATTCAGGAAAAGGCAAAACTATAGGGATGGAAAACAGATCAGTAGTGAAAGGGGTTAGGGATAGGGTGAGCAGATGACTACAAAAGGGCAAGGGATAATTTGGGGGGTGATAGAATTGTTCTCTATCTTGATTGTGGTGATAGTTATACAATGGCATGTGCTTGTAAAATTCATAAAACTTTACACTTAAATGAGTAAATTTTACTCTGTGTAAATTATACCTTAGTAAATCTTACCCCCCCACAAAAAATCCAAAAACCAAAACCAAACAAAAAACCTTGTATACCTTCCACCCAGATTCAAATATATATATATATATTTGTATTTTTTGTGACCGGTAAGGGGATTGGAACCCTTGGCTTGGTGTCGCCCGCACCGCGCTCAGCCAGTGAGCGCACCGGCCATCCCTATATAGGATCTGAACCTGCGGCCTCGGCGCTCCCAGCGCCGCACTCTCCTGAGTGAGCCACGGGTTCGGCCCAAAGGCTGTTAATATTTGACCATTTGCTTTATCTATATACATATATGTTTTTTGCTGAATCATTTGAAAATAAGTTGCAGACATCGGGACAGTTCATCCTTAAATATGTCATCATATATCTTCTAAGAATAAGGACATTTTTCTACATATCTAAGAAAAGTAGCGATAACTTCAATGATCATCTAATTTACGGTCCATATCCCAGCTTCTCCAATTGTACTCAAAATGTCTTTTGTAATTGGCTTTTTCTAACTAGGATCCAATCAAGGATCATATAATGCATTTGGATGTTATGTCTCTTTAATCTCTTAATCTAGAATAATCTTGCATCTTTTTCTTGTCATGACCTTTTGTTCAAGCCAGTTGTTTTGCAAAATGTTTGACATTCTGGATTTGTCTGATTGCTTCCACATGGTAGTATCAAATATGCCTCTCTATGCCTGCATTTCCTGTAAACTAGAAGTTAAGTCTAAAGGCTTGATTAGATTCAGGTTAAACAACTTTGGCAAGAACAGTTCACAGATGATAGACTTATTCTTCCATCTTGTTGGCCTTCCTACAGACCTATTTTCTTACCTTTCCTCTCATACCATAAAGGACTTGTGAACCTGTGCAATCAAATCTTATGGAGGGTCTGGTGCATCAGCTAGATACTGAGGCCACAACCATCAGTAAGACAGTTCCTGTCATAAAAGACAGGAATAAATGAAACAGCACCCTTTATCATTTAGTAACTGCTACAAGGAACCAGGCACCATACTGGGTGCTAGGGACACAGCTTTAAGCAAATGTAAACATGGTCCCTGCCTCCAACAAATTTACCATCTCATGTGCGAGGTAGTCATTCATAAAAAAGAAAATCCAGAAATAACATGTGATAAACACTATGAAAAAGAAAGCACAGGACAGCACGGCTCTATGCAGTGGGAAACCTGACCTCTAGGGTGTGCCGTCTGAAGTGAGGACTGAAAGATGGGCAGGAATCAAATCGGTGAAAGGCAGGGGTAGACAGTGTGTGGTGGGAGAAAAGATCAGTGACAGACAGGGCAGCGGGAGGTGGGCTATAAGAAGTTCACACACTGGCAAACTGGCAATTGCCATCCCCTGTGGTGAAGCCATGACAGGAACAACCCTGCATGCTGCCCTTGGAGGGTCAGAGGCAGCCTCCCTGAGCGATGTCTAAGCTGAAGCCTGAAGGTGACAAGTCTGTGGAGATGAGCAGAGGGAAGATGGGAAGCAAACAGTTAACTAGCTGGCTGCTAGAATTAGATCAGTGTAGGAACTTAGGTTCAAGAAAACTATGAAGGATTCTTGCCAAAAATTTTAATCTCAACAAATAAAGATTCTAGACCTAACTTCTGGTTTATAGGAAATACTGGGAGTAGAGGACTTTCAAATCACTGACTTGAATTAGAAATCCTAACCAGAGAACTTCTCATTCAGAATTATAGTAAGACGAAACCAGTGGTCTGTGGTGTCATCTAAAAGAACCGTGAGGATCCTGAAAGAAAGGATGGGTTGTTAAAGCCTTTTACTACATTCTGCTTTCCTGAATATTCAGGTGAGGCCAAGGGGCTCAAACCCATTCTCCACCAGAATAAACAGCCCTGCTATTGTTGCGTCTTATAGTAATGATCATGATTAAATATTTTTTCCTACCATATTGAATTGTTGGGTTAAAAAATAAATAAATAAGAGAAAAAAAATTTCCCTAAGCCACACAACTAACAAGTGGCAGAGTCAGAATCCAGTCCAAAGTTGTTAACTCCAGGGGCTGTCCAGTTAGCTCAGTGGGTTAGAGCCTGGAGCTGATAACACCAAGGTCCAGGGTTCAATTCCTGCACCCCTGCACCAGCCAGCTGCCAAAAAAACCTACAAAAAAAAAAAAAAAAAAAAAGGGGGAAATGTAAGAAAATGTAATCTGTAGAGACAAAAAACCTTAAACAAGACCAAAACAAAAAAATGCAGAAAAATAAAGAATAAGTTTCACTAAGTGAAAATTTAATATTTCTACCTGACTAAAGATACTGTTAAGAGATTCTCCACAGTCTTGGAGAAAACATTCACACAATATATAACAAAGGATTCACACACAGAATATATAAACACTTTCATATAGTGATATGAAACTCCCAGTAATAATAATAATGGTATCTACACAAGGCAAAGGTAAGAGAAAGAGGCTTTTTGTAATGTAAGTCAAAGGAAGGGACAGATACTCTTTCAGTACAATAAGGGCACAGGAGTGATGCCAGCAGGAGGTTAATTGGCCCAGTAAAAATGGTCTGGTTATTTTTAGATGCTTGAGCAGGAGGCCAGACCACAGTGGTCAGAATTTTCCATTCCCCACCCTTCTTACCCTCCATCAGAAACAGAAAATGGGCTAGAGGTAAGAAATGAAAACAGCTCGGACCTTTGGGGGAAGGCACAATGGGGTATAAAAGAGAAAAAGACTACGGGGAAGGGGAATATGAGAGAGGAGGCAGGAAGGAGAGGTTGGGGGGAGGTCTGCTAACCAAGGTTGGCCCTGTAGTATGGCCACTAAGCTCCCTTGTCCATGGTAGAACTCCAAGTTGAACAGTTTACAGAGGCCACTAGAATCTCTGTCATCCCATGCCCTCTGGGTTGGTTAGAATATGATGCATGAACTTGAATAAAGATTTACTCATGACCCTTCAGGATTCTGTGTTTTCTACCACAGCCAATTGGAAGATAGTTTTGTAAGGAACTGTTGCATGATGGGCTTCCAATATCTTCTAGTAATGTCAGGCACAGTGCTAGGTGCTTCAGATACATTCATTACCTCTAATTCTCTAAACAACCCTTGCTGCGACAAAGGCTACTGCAAGGACTGGAATCCTGCTCACAGTGCCAATTATAGTGCTCTTAATCCTGTTTGTGACGCCAATTGTAAAGCGAGGCGACCACACCAGTTGTCGGGCTCTTTTACCTGCTGGTAATCCCGCACCGACTGGGCTGATGGTTGAGCTAGGGCTGAGTCTGGAGCTCACAGACCCCTCAAGCCCATTCACAGACTGGGTCACAAAACCTTCACAAGCCAGGCAGGGTCACTAGACCCCTCCACACCAGGCTGGGTCACCAGACCCCTTCACGCATGTCTATGAGCTAGGTAACTGGCCAAAAGGTCCTTGGAAGCTGCAGGTCTGGAAAAACATGGCCACTCAGGGCAGGCGCCTGAGGCAGTAAAACCAGCCAAAGCAGAGCCAGTGCAGGTGCACTCGCTCCACCCACACAATGTTGACCAAACTGCCCTGAACCAGCTCCGAGGTGAGGGGAGCCTGACCAAATTGTTCCATTTTCCCAACAACCCTCCAGAAGAGTTCACTGAAACTTAGACATTTACCAACTTAAGATCACAAAGCTACCAAACCAGTGTTTAAAAAGATAAACGTTTAAAGAGTTTATTTCAGCAAAGACAGGGATTCATGAATCAGATAGCAGCAAACCACGAACAGGAAAACTTTTATAAGATGTTTGCAGAAGCAAGACAAGATTTTTCATTAGTTGAAGTGGAAAGTCCGTGGTTAGAGGTTAGTTGGCAGTTTCTGATTGGTTAGTTTTGACTGGCTAAGCTTAAGTTTTGTTTTCCTAGGCTATAACAATTCACTCTGAGTTAGGTTTTGATCTGCTTACATAAGAACCTAAGGTGCTGGAGACATCTCAGTCTAAGGGCCTCTCAATTCATTATTTTAGTACCAGGGAATTTTTATTGTGTCTGTCTGACTTGGACAATAGCCAAGAACAGAGCTTCTCAAACCATCTATGGAGAGGGACCAATTTTTTAAATTTCCAGTCCATCACAGACTGACAAATTTGTAAAATATATAATTTTGTAAAATAAAAAATGAAATAAAAGACATGAAAAATACAATCTCAAACTTATTACATTCAACAAACATACTCCGTGAACTTGCTGTAAAGCTTCTGAACAGTTATTCTGAATGTCTATACTGATCTTGTCACCGAATGGCACTCAGAACAGAGCAGTGGTTACTAGTCAAGAGGGCACATCTGAATCATTTCCAGAACTTTTCCCAAATACATGTGCCTGCCCTCCACCCTAGAATCTGATTCATGGGCTTTAGCCTGCTGCATGTTTATTAGGCACTCCCCAGAGGATTCTGAGGCCCATCCCTGGTTAAGAACTACTCACTGCTCTAACATGTTTCCAAAACTACTGTTTGCATTTTGGTGCAAATTCAGTGAATCAAGTTCCCCTTTTAGAACTCACTAAAACAAGTACTAACAGGGGATGGAGCAAGACTGCCAGGGAATTGAGGGATTCAAGAGTTGTTCTCCCTCACATCTGCATTTCTATCTGATACTATTTCAATATCTTTTCAACTTAAAAATTTTGATGTCTGTCTGGTTCAAGTATAAAATGTTTTTGAGCAGCAAATCAGAAGCAGTCAAAATTGCATTTTGCATCTGAGATGACTTTTAAGTTTCTTCCTACACAGCCCTGCCTTTGTAACAACTGGCCACCTCCTGAATCCTGCATATGAGAGACTGTGGGAACAGTCGACACCACAGAAAATCTGTGCATCCTTAACTCATCTCAGAGGACAGCAGGCTGGTGGGACAGCCAGTCATTTTCAGGTAGGAACAGCCTGGGGAGAAAAACTACTCCACGTTTTCAGATCAGGGCCAACAGTGAAAGGGAGGGGAAAGAGAGATGAAGCCTCACAGGAAGAGTCAACAGTGACTTCAGTGAGAATAGGAAGTGCTGATGTATTCCCTCAAGAAAAAAAATACAGTGAACCACGGGATCCCAACAGAAGCGAGGATCAATAGGATGCTTGTGACAAAATGATAATTAGGCCGATTGAGCCAAAATACGATTTATTTATTTTCTTCATTACTCCTAGTAATGACTTTTTATTAGTATCACTGATATGTGTGTGTGTGTTCAACTGACCATAGCACAATGTTAAACCAGTACACAAAGAGTCTGATGTACACAACGTGTACTTTTCTCTCTCAGTTCTAGTCCTTGATGGTTATGTTCATATAGCAGGTGTGCAATAAAATTTGGGAATATTCCTCCAATTTCATACTCTAGAATAGACTGAAAACTTCTTGATGGTTGATTGTTTCCAGACTACATCAAGCATTCCTATAAAACAATAAGAAAAAGACAAATAAAAGAAAAACAAGCAAAGGACCATTTCCAGAAGAGGAAATAAAAATAGCAGACACAAAAAGATGTGCAACCTCACTGATAATCGCAAAAATGCAAACATGAGATTTTGTCTCATCATACTGACAAAATAGCATGTTTTCAAGCTTTGCCAAGGATAAAGGGAAACAGATACTCTCATATAATGCTTGTGAAATATAAATTGGTTGGGCCACTTTAGAGTGCTATTTGCCAATACAGCCGGCCCTCTGTATCCATGGGTTCTGCATTCCATGGGTTCAACCAACTATGGATTGAAATATTTGGGGGAAAAAAATGAGTCTGTACTAAAAATGTACAGACTTTTTTTCTTGTCATTATTCCCTAAGCAATATAGTATAACCATTTAAATAGCATTTACATTGTATTAGGTATTATACGTAATCTAGAGATGATTTAAAGTATATGGGAGGATGTGCATAGGTTAGATGCAAATACTACACCATTTTACATCAGGGACTTGGTCATCTGTCAATGTTGGTATTTTCAGGAGGTCCTGGAACTAATCCCCTGCAGATACTGAGGGAATACTGATCTAATAACATTCTGAGTTTGAGGGATTCTAGGAACTGTGCTGGAGCCACCTCATATTGGCTCCCAAGAGCTGATTGTGCATTAATGTCACATTAGTAGCTTGAAACCGGCCATGGTGGGAGAACTCACACCATAGAAATTGGTAAATGGCAAATGCTACAAATCAGCCTCCATCCCCTTTTTTTGGTAGACTGATTGTCAAACATTTATCAGAACTTCACTATTTGATAGTGTCTACAATCTAAAAAGCACTTAACCCATGATACAGCAATTCCTGTTTTCTAAGATATATTTGCACATGTATACAGGGAGGCATGAGCAAGGATGTTTACAGCATTGTTTGCAATGGTGAAAAACTGGAGACAACCTAAAACCCCACTGATAGGAACTCAAAAACAAACTCCCCCATCCCCCAACCTATTGTGTCTATGGAACACTATGCAGCAGTTGAAATTAATGAGGTAAATTTATATAAACCATTGGGAGGAAAAACTTCTCTACAACTTAGGTCTGACTGGTTTGTAGCCTGCAAATTAACTGACAGTAAACAGATTAATAGGAGAAAAATGTACTATGCATGCAGGGATACCCTAAAGAGATTAGCTCCCAGAATAAATAGGGGTAAAGAAACATATCAGCTTAATAAGGGCAGGAGAATTTAGAGTTTCAAAGGACGGAAGGTTCTGATGATGTCTGTTTACACACCTTTTTATTTTTTTTTTTAATATCCCAATGCTCAAGATCAATGCATCCCTGACTGGAGACCTCCCCGGGAAGGGAGCTATTAAGGCCACTGCCGATCACAATCCCAAAAGGTAGTACCGAATGCCATGATCCTTAATGTTGAAAGCCTGAAAGACCAAAATCCCTAAAGTTTAAAATCCCTAATGTCTAAAATCCTGAAAATCATAATCATGAAAGATTAAAATACCAATGTTGAAAACCAGTGCTGAAATCCTGAAAGTCAAATTCTGGGGAAGGAATTAATATGTAAAAATGTTGAAACTTCCTCAATAAATGAAGAGATGTCCTTTTTGCACAACTGCATTTGTGAAAGATAAAATTTATCGAGATCTTGGCTCTTGGGGCATATGTGGTGGTGACCCATCATGGTTTTTGATTGATCCTATCAAAAGACTCAGGTTGTCCATCATGGTATTTCAGATGCAGTTATAAAGCTGGGTGCACACAGTTACCAATCATACTTATACATTTGCTTTTTGACCTATTTCTTTATGACAATGGTTCATCTGCTGATAACTGTTATACCCATGCAACTGTCATTAATAGGCCTGAGTGTTTATGCTTACAAAAATTATTACTGCCTATACTGGATTGAATTATGTTTCCCCAAAACTCACTAGAGCTTGAATTGTGTCCCCCAAGTTTTATGTATTAGAAACTTAGCCCCCACTGTGACTTTTAAGAGAGTGAGAAATCCTATTATGTTAATTGAAAGGTGGAGCCTTGAAGAGGTGATTGGATTGTAGGACGGGATAGTAGTGAATGGATTAAAAGTGATTGTCAAGAGCATGGTTCCGAGGGCTTTAAAAGAAGAGGAGAGTCTATCTTTCTCTCCCTCTGTTCTCTGTGCTTCCACTATCTTGCAATGTGAGACCCCTGGGTCACGGTCGCCTCCACCAGATGGACTTTGGACTTTCCAGCCTCAGAACCTGTAAGCAATAAATTTTGTTTTTCTTTATAAATCACCCAGTTTCAGGTATTTTGTTATATGCAACAGAAATGGACTAATACACTGCCTATTTTATCATGTAAAGTAGCCTATGAAGTGTTCATCCTGTTTTTATGTTTCTAAAATAAATAGCTCTTTAAAAATATAAATAAACATCATTAAAAGAATTCTTAAATTATTTTTTGCAGAATTATGTTTTCAGTTTTTAGATCTTTTGGAATTGTGATTTTTGGTATTTTAGACTGTAGAGATTTTGATCTTTTGGAATGTCAACATTTGGTATTTTGGCATTCAGAATTCTGTCTTTCAGTATTATGGTCCAGGCTTGGCTGGGACAGCTGACTCTGGTAAAGCTCTGCCTTAGTCACATGATCTATACCAGTTTGGTGGGTTGTTGGTCTCTGTAGTACTAATAGAGAAAAGTCTCAATACATATTGTTGGGGGAAAACACAATTTGCAGAACAACACTTATTGCACTTATATTACAGAAACATAGACAACAATGCCGTAAATATGGGCATATATGCAAACAGGTAAAAATCACAAAAAAAAACCCTGCAAGGAGACTCAAAGTGACAACAGAGATTACTAGTGGTGAAGTGGAGGAAGAAACCAGGATTGATGGCACTGGTCAAAGGAGATGTTGGGAAAATGGAATAATCTAATCAGGCCCCCTTGCCTGCTCATCCAGTTGGGGGTGGTGCAGAGCATTCTTTGTAAGCAATTTGTGTGTGGGGTGTAGTTAGTGTGCATGTGCAGTGCCACGACTTGGCTGGTGACTGCCTCAGGCGCCTGCCGCACGCGGCCATGCTCTCGAACCTACGGATTCCAAGGACCTGTTTGCTGGTTACCTAGCTCATAGATCTGTGTGTGAGGGGTCTGGGGACCCAGCCTGGCACATGAAGAGTTTGTGACCCAGTCTGGACAATGGGCTTGAGGGGTCTGTGAGCTCCGGACCCAGCCCTAGCTCGACAATTGGCCCAGTCAGCAGGATTACAGGCAGGTAAAAGAGCTCAACAGGAGACTTTAGCTTTAATTATAAAGTTTAAATACTCCTCAAGGACGAGTATACATGTATTATTTGTGTAAAGTTAAAATCAAAACAAAATAACTCCTTGAAGACAGAATATTCATAAGCCTCCACCCAAAAGGCGAAGAAAATGGTCGGAGTTCTGAGCTCCCAGAACAGGAGGCACCTTCTTATTCCTGTAATACAATTCCTCCTCCGGTGGCTGGGACTCTCAGGCAGCCCTACACTTCTCTAACAGGTTACTCTGGAAACTTTGTAAGATATAAGACCAGATTGACACTCTTAAAAGCACTAAAAAGATTATGATTCTCCTCCATCCTATGCAGTTGTAGTTCAAAATAAAAATACGATGAAAGTTACAAAGTTCTGATTTTTTCCTATATGACTATAGTAATCTTTTGATATTTGAAAAATTTTTTTTTAACTTTTCAGAAAATTTTGGCTTAGCTGGAGGCACACACTTAATTCTGATTTACTGGGTAATTTAGCACCTGGCAATATAATGGTGAGAAATGGACCCAGCAATTTTCCGTCACTCTCCAAAGATAATGTAAGATAAAAGAATGAAAGGAAAGGACAGAAGTTTAATCACTACTAGCCTCCTCAAACCAGAACCTTAACAACCATGCACACAGTGAAATGGCTAAATTTCCAGGTGCAAAACTAGGTGTGGCCTTTGAGCTACAAAGAGTGGCACAGGATGAGGTTACCTTAGTAACCACTTCTCTCCCAGGGCTCACTTAAGGCAATAGGGACTTGTTGGGTCTTGCCCCCTCCAGCAATCTTTCCTGGCTGGTTGCCCAAAGGGGCTGCTAGGTGATTCTCCGAGGGCTGAGTTCCCAGTGAGGAGATTTCTCCAGCTCTTCAGGGACCTTTGGAACCAAATTCTCTTAGCTTTTTGTAACTGCTACCCATGTGTACAGGGAAAGGGAAGGAGACAGTTGGTTAAAACTTTTGCGTTATCCTTCCCTATTTATTGAAATTATATCCATAAGCATTGATAAAAAGATCATCTTTTTCCACCTGTCTCAGCAAGGGAATTGGGTGGGCCTGACAACTCTTCCACTAAATGCTCCTGGCCCCAGATTATCTGGTTATTTATTTATTTTTTAACTTTCTGATACCAGGGGGGAAAGATTCTTCTCTAAATAATATGTATAGGGATACACATACAGATAGAGATATAGAGACCATATTTGAGGTGGTGGTATACTATACAGCAAATGGCTGTATCTGTGGTTTAAATGGATCATACAGTAACTTGTGAAGTGACTTGATTTCTTCCAGCTCAAAAAGGATCTGGGGGGCTGGCCAGTCAGTTCAGTTGACTAGATTGCAGCCTTGTAACACCAAGGTCAAGGATTCAGTTCCCCTTACAGGCCAGCCACCAAAAACAAAACAAAAATCCAAAAGGATAAGGGGAAAGGCACCTTTTGGGTCTATGTGGTCCGTCTGGACCCAGAGGATGTGGAACCTCACCTCTAGCTTCACCTTGGCCAGCCAATCCAGGTCAGCCTGGGGCTCCAGGGAAGAATGAAATGTTACATGACTCGCCTGCTTTCTTGTGCTATTCTTAGGATAATATTGGTTGATAGCAAATATAAACTCATTGGGCAAAGTTCAGTTTTGCACAGAATGACACCCTTTATCCCTTTAAGTCTTCCACAACTGAACTCTGCTTTGAGTGACTTTTTTTTTTTTTTTTTGTCTTTTGTCTTTTTCCGTGTCCGGCAACGGATCGCAACCCTCAGTGTTGCCCCCGTACCAGACCGGGGACTGGCAGGACCGGCAACGGGATTGCAACCCTCGGCGCTGCCCCCGCACCTCGCTCTGAGCGGGAACTGGTCTGTATGTGGGATCCGAACTCTCGGGCCGGAGCGCCGCCGCGCTTCCCAAGCGGCGCACTTATCCAGTGCGCCACCGGGCTGGCCCTGCTTTGAG
Organism: Galeopterus variegatus; assembly: GCF_000696425.1. Lineage (NCBI taxonomy): Eukaryota > Metazoa > Chordata > Mammalia > Dermoptera > Cynocephalidae > Galeopterus > Galeopterus variegatus. The sequence continues at coordinate 478,758 of NW_007726770.1, forward strand.
TGACTTGAACATGAATCTCCTCGGCTAATAAGACAAAGTTCCTTTTTTATGTTTTCCCTACTTTCCCTTCTTTTTCCAGAAACTATGCCCTGCTGATCTCTTCAGGAGGCAGGTAAGAGACCCCTTGAAGAACAACACGTCATTTTCTTTCCCAGTCAAGCCAGAAAGGCTCCACAGCCCTGCCAGGGAAGCTATAGAAACTGCTTCTGGCCTCAGCTCCCCAGAGAGAGCAAGCCTTGAGGTTTGTTCAACTGCACAGTTCCACATCTGTTAGCAGCCATAGGTTCTCTTACTCCAGCTGTTTAGCTTTGTCATCCATGGGAACACAACTGCATTAGTCTTTCTTCTCCCAGTTTTCCATTTATAACAACTTGTCACCAAGAACATGAGCTCCAGATGATGAGCCGGATATGATACAGGTTTGTAAACATCCATCAAGAGAAAAGAAAGGTCCCTTTCCTGAAGAAGTGTGACCCTACTCATCCTGGACATGTGTTCTCTTCTCACCTCCAGATCCAAAGACATTGTTTTTATTTTCATTTATTTGGCTTCTCTCTTAATCTCATCCCAGCCTAGAATATCCACTGTTCTCAAGTTTATCCAAATGTAAAAGCTTTGACTTAAAATCTTTCCTAATGTTTCCAGGCCCCTCTGTCCTTTCTTTGGATGAAACTCTCAAAACAACTGTAGTTTGCACTACTCAATCTAGCACTCAATTGGCTGTTGACGTGTCTTACTTGTAAATCGCTTCATGGCTACTTGTTTCAGCTTCTTATGGATACAGTTCCTAACAGTAGTAATAAATTATAGTAACAGTAGCAGCAGCAAACATTTGTATGCGTTGACTCTGTGACAGATGCTGCTCCAAGTGTGGAAACATGTTAACTCATTTTATTCCCCCAATATTTGCCTTCTGAAGTAAGTAGTTTTGTATTACACCCAGTTTTTTTGTTTTTGTTTTTTTTACAAAAGAAAAGGAGGCACAGAGATGTTAAGCTGCCCAAGGTTACACAACTAGTAGGTAAAAGAGCCAGGATTTGACCCAGCTATTTGGCCCTTAGGTCTCAAACCACGGATTTTACTAATATTCAATGCAATCATCACATCTCTGATACTCATCCATCTCATGCACTTGTAGACAGACTTGTGGAGGCACAGTGCATAGGGGCTGGGGATACAAAGATGTGTAAGATAAGGTCCCTGTCCTTAAGGAGTTAACAGCCCTCAGGGAGACAGGTAGGTGTGCAGACAGGGAGGTGTACTAAGTAGAGGTGTGAGATGGCAATTGTGAAAGATCAGCAGGCAAAAAGAGAGACAAGTTTGAAGTGCTTAGGAGTCCTGGGACTGTCACATAGGGAAGTGAACTCAGAATTCACTATTTGTTAAGTTTTTGAGAGTTGTGATGAATTGTGTTGACAAGAAAATTCAACTTAAGAGCACTCTGAGTATTCTGGTTCATTAGGTTTCTGCTATAAATAATAATCCTCCCTAAATCCATTATGAATTGTTGCTATTTTCTAGGTTGCCATGAAACCTTGGGGAGTGGGGTGAGGGTGGTCACAGATTGCCTTCTGGGAATTTGTGAAACTGAATTAGTTAAGAACCACTAAAATGATGCTTTGAAGGTATACCTGCACATATAACTATGAATACAACCTTAAAACATATACCATTTTTCCACGAACCTTTTGGAGTACCTTCATACACAAATATATACACATGCACACATATAGATACACATTTTTGTGTGCATGTAAACTGTCTGGAAGGAAACACACCAAACTTAATAACAATTACTTTTGGGGAGAGAGATTTTCTTTAAAGTGTAGGGCAAGGGAGACTCATTTTTGCTCCATACAATTCTGTGATTTTAAAATTACATAATTATTAATAATTTTTAATGAGTGTGTATTACTTTTATAATTAAAACTTAAAAAAATTTTATCTCTGTTTTACTGCACCATGGGTAGCCCATATTGAGAAAACCATAATTGTGAGGAGTATAGCTGCTACAAGATTCACTACAGTTGTTCAACTAATTAATGACCAACAATTATGCTGTATTTATTTAGCAAGTTTGGGTCAATGGTTGTGCAGTTAGGATGAGGAAAATCTGCCTATGTGGATACTGTGGACAGCCAGGAAGCCCCATGTGGCAGTAAACGCATTTGTCTTGCATGTTGCACAGTGAGATGGGTGGCATTGAGTGGAAAGTGAGGCCAAGGTCATCACAAACAGCATTAGGCTCTACAAAGAGAAACAGCAGCCTCAAGCACAGAGATAGGTCTAACTGCATGCAGGATGCAAGTGACAATGGGCTGACCCCAAGGTCATATATGTATACAAAAATCCTCACTGTAGGAACTGTCATCATCTAAACACAATGAGCAAGGACACGGGTATTTTTTTTTAAATTCAATGTTTAGATAGAAAATTATTTTCTCAATATAGAAATGAAGGAAAACATCACAAATTAAATTTAAAGTCAATTGATAAGGACCAAATTTAACACTCAAATATTAACATCCTTAATGCAAAAAGAACTCTTAGAAATGAATTAGAAAAATCTATGCAGAAATTTGGTGGACATGAGCAGATAAGTCACACACCCCAAAGAAACACACGTGACTAATAAGTACATTCTAAGAGGCAGTTACAGGGAAGTGGTGGGGGAACGGGGAGCGGGGCTGAGGCTCACAGCCCTGTCTCAGGACCCTGGGCAGCTGGCTCCATTGCTTGCCTGGCTGCGGGCAGGGGCAGGGCTGAGGCCCATGGCCCCATCTCAGCACCCCAGGTGGCAGGCTCCATCGCTTGCCTGGTATGCAGGACACAGGTATTTTTTATAAGCACATATTCTTTTGAAGGGTCTGGCAGGTAGAACACAGAGATGGAAGGCAGTAGTCTGACATTTCTTCTTGACCATGGACTTGTACAAGTCCTCTGCCTTGTCTGTCCAGATGTTTCCTCATTTTTGGTAATGCTAAAAAGCCTCCAAATCAGTCATTCTGAGATCCATGCCAAGTCTTAGCCATGGTTCTAAAAATGGCCAGAATATAAATCATATAAAATCCCCAAATTAATCCTTATCTTAATATAAAAATAATATAATAAAAGCATTAATGGAAAGAGTTGAACTATTTTTTCAGCCTAAAATTCTTCTAAACTAACAGTTTCATCTTATTCCACTTGAGCATTCAAACCCATATTTCATCCTCTTTTCATCTCTCCTCCACCTGCATCCTGTGAATCAACAGACCTTGAAACCCTAACACCAGCAGGAAACAGAAAACTAGCCAAGAGCAGGTAAAAGAGAAACAAAAGGCCTAATTATCCTGCTTAATGAATAAATGATGTAAATACTCATATTTTACTATCTGCCCAATGTACAGCTTTAGTATTTTATTCTGATAACTTATGTATCAAACTTTCAAGCTATATCAGTAGGTACCATTGATCTGACAGGAAGCAGGCCCAGCCAGATTCCTTTCAAACAAAAGATAGCTTGGTGTTGCACACAGTTGTGATACCATGAGAGACAATTATGGCTCTCCCCAGATAAGGGAAACTTGACCACACTTAGATAAAACTTGCTATTTCTCAAATTTTGAGGTCAAAAATTGTATACAACTAGAGTAAAGCTTAAGCTAATCATGTTCTATTTGTATTTTCCCTTCTGCTGGCTAAATCTCCATCTAAAATATTTGAAAAAAATGGTTGGCCAGTTAGCTCAATTGGTTAGAGCGTGGTGTTATAACACCAAGGTCAAGCACTGGATCCCTGAACTGGCCAACCACAAAAAAAAAAAAAAAATTGAAAACTTGGTTGTAAGGTTGGAGAGCTAAGAATTATAAGATAGCAATCGTCCCACAAAGGCCATCCCTTCCAGTATCCTCTTCTTTTAGGAAAGTATCCAATCATTTATCAGCTGACCCTAGAATTCCTTCTATATCCTTTTCCCTTTCACTGGTCTAGATATTTACTGTGCATTTCAGAAAACAATATTTTCTAACATCTGTTTAGCATTTATTTTCTTTTAATTTCTATTTATATTCTGTTTTCCAAGTTTTCACCCAGCTCTAAAAAAAGAACTTCAATAATAATAGCTTGACACAATGTCAGTTACTTAAGATTTCAAATACCCAATGTCATCCTTTGCTTGTCACTGCCTTCTTGCATTTGGGAAATTAAACTAAATTTTTTACATGCTGTAATTATTTTTGATAATTAAAACAAGAAAGGTGGGAAAGAAGTTATAAAAAGAAAAGAAGAGTCTACAATGGTGGAATTTAGGTTTTTACAGATAAAGCTGATAGGAACCAAAGCTTCCAAGAAAAGCCAGACCTGAAAATAAAGCCAAATCCTTTGCTTATCAGCATGAAACTTCCGAAGTCTGGAGTTACTTTCTGACTTTATTCTGAAAGCTAACTTTTGGCTTGGCTGGACTGCTTCTAAACAGACTGGAGCAAGGATAATATCCACAAGGTCTGATTCAGGCTGAGGATTATTTTTATTTTGTCCCACATTTCCTGAACTCAAAAAATAGTGGTTTTAACCTCGTATCACAGAGGTAGAAAACCTAGTGTGGTCTCTGGGACCCTTATGCCAGTTTTCTCCTTCACTGGTCCTTTATTCATGCTTGCATTATTTTCAGAGAATTATCCTGGCTTAATGTAAGTTTCCCTTACAAAAATTTACAAAAAACAACTTAGTACCAGAAAATACAAAAAAAGATAATATCCAATTAGACAAGAAGGGGAGTGATTTACTCTTATACTTTCTTAGAGGGAATACAAATTGATATAACATTTCTGGAAAGCAATTTGGCAATTTTTATCAAAGTCTTAACTGTGTATTCCGTTGCCAGGAATTTATTCAAGAAAAGTCAACTCTTCTAGTACTAGCCTTCTTTCTGTTATGTCTATATGTTAGATTGATGAGTCATTTAACTATTCTTCTTAGCATGTTTCTGAATTTTCACAATAGACTATAATAAACGTACATTCATTTAGTAATCAAAATAAAAAATCATCAGTAAATATAAAACACCCTGTCCCAGACAACCTGCACTCAAAAGTGTTTAGTACTCAAGTTGGTCGGTTAGTTCAGTTGGATAGAGCATGGTGCTAATAACACTAAAGTCTGGGGTTTGATACCTCTACCGGCTAGGGACCACCTTCAGCAACCGGTTCTGTTTTGTTGTTTCTAATTCTAGAAAACAGTACAGATTAACAGTAGTTTTTCCAATGACTTAGGGTTTGAGGATATAATAATAATTTTAAAAAGCCCATGCCCGGGGTCGGCCCGGTGGCGCACTGCGCTAGTGCGCCGCTTAGGAAGCGCGGCGGCGCTCCCGTCGAGGGTTCGGATCCCACATACAGACCGGTTCCCGCTCATTGGCTGAGCGAGGCGCGGGGGCAACACCGAGGGTTGCGATCCCGTTGCCGGTCCCGGTCCGGTACGGGGGCGACACTGAGGGTTGCGAACCGTTGCCGGACACGGAAAAAGACAAAAAAAAAAAAAAAAAAAAAAAAAACCCAAT
>NW_007726770.1:484801-505689 GCF_000696425.1 Galeopterus variegatus
CCGGACCCGGAAAAAGAAAAAAAAAAAAAAAAAAAAAAAAAGCCCATGCCCACTTTTGTGGTAATTACTTTCTTGGGATGACCTAAACAGATTTTCAAACTACAACAATGATTTCCTCTCCCTATGGCCTGTGGACTGTTCCTTCACTCTCCCACAGACTTTCATGGAATATGTGAGTCAATACTAATGTGGTAGCCATAGTTCTTCCTTCCAAGAACATCAAGAATCCCATTATTCTATGAAATATTCTTTTCCTTCATTTTACAGCAGGAGACATTATCTAAATTCTTCAGGATCACATAGTGGTAGCCCTAGGTACAGAAAACAAGTTTTAATAGTTTTTTTTTTTTTTTTTTTGGCCAAACCACATGCCTTTTCTGGATCTATTTACAGTACTGTTTCAAGATGTTTTCTGAAGGGTCCACAGGGGCTACATTTAAAACCTTCTGGTCACTGTTTGCTAACTGCTGGGATGGTTTTAATCAGGAAAGAAACCAGTATTTTCAGCTTGGGTGTTGGAAGAACTCCTAAAATGTCTCCAAACTGATTTAGGAGAAACCGCTTAACAGAAGAGGACTTATTTCTGCCCTTGAATAAACTCACTAAAACTGACATATGCTATAACCACAGAGCAAGAGAACCACATTTTTTGAACACATTATATCCCAAAGGCAACTGAAGATTCTAAATATTGGCATCTAATGACAAAACATGTTCAATAAAGATCATAGCTTCAGTATACTGGTTAGCCTCCTCTTCCTGGAATTGCTGTTTGGTAACCTCTATGGAATGAATTGTCTCCCAAAGTCCAAGTATGTCAAGCTAGGGCTGTGTCTGGAGCTTACAGACCCCTCACATGCAGGTCTATGAGCTAGATAACCTGCAAACAGGTCCTTGGAAGCGATAGGTTGGAGAGCATGGCAGTGTGGGGTGGACTCCTGAGGCAGACACCAGCCAACTTGTGGTACAGCGCACGCACACTAACTCCATCCACACACAACTTGTTTACAAAGAATGTGCCGCACCACCCCCAACTGTCCCTAAGGTGAGGGGGCCCGATTAAATTATTCCATTTTCCCAACAAAGTATTAGAAACTTAACCCCCACGGTGACAGTGTTAAGAGGGTGGGAAATCCTAATATGGTAACTGAAAGGGTGAGGCCTTGAAGAGGTGATTAGATTGTAAGGTTCATGCCCTAGTAAATGGATTAATAAGTTGATGCTTTAATGGTGGTCGTGGGCCTGATTCTGAGGGCTCTAAAAGAAGATCACGTGAGGAGTTCTATCTCTCTCTTGCTTTTGCCTTTCTTGCAATGTGATAACCCTGTGTCGCTAAGTCACCACCAAAGAAGGCTTTCACCAGATGTGTTGCCTGGACTTTGGATTTCTAAGCCTTTGAAACTGTAAGCAATAAATTGTTTTCTCTGCAAACTACCCAGTTCCAGGTATTATAAGCAACAGAAATGGACTAATGCAGTAACTTCTCTACTAGGTCCTAGTTTTGTTTTTGTTTATAACTGGCTGGTATAGGGATTGAACCCCCAACCTTGGTGTTACTAGCATTATGCTCTAACCAACTGATTTAACTGACCAGGCTTGTTCTAGTTTTTTATTACATTAGTTTTTCTTGAAGAAATTTTCTGCAAGAGGTTTTATTTGATGACTCAGGTAAAATTTTCTGAGCTAAAACACCTCATATCACATCAGTAAACATTTTCCCTTCCTCACAATCCTGACTTGAATCAAGTAAAAAGAGTTCCTTTGTTATGAGGCCAGTTTAGTTCTAGGTTCCAGAAGAGCCTCAGCCCTTAGTAGCTCAGATCAAACCAGATTCTCCAGATATAGGCAGAACTAACTCAAATGCCTAAATCAGTTCCATAAGCATCTCAAGTTTTACTGCAGTCAGGTAAGTTTCTTCTAGGTTAGGCAGTCTCCTCTAGGCCTCAGCTTAGAACACATGGCACTTTGGTCAGCCCTGTATTTGTATGACTAAAATGTTTTCTTCCTCCTTTCCTAATTCTTGCATGATTTATCATGTATAAATTCCTAAAATCCCACCCAGGAACAAACCACCATAGCAAGCGTTTCTAAAGTTGACTCCACCCACCCCAGTTCTATTGAATCCAAGTCTCTGGGAATAGGGCCCTGGAAGCCTGCCCTTTAAAAAAATTTTTTTCTTTAAATGCTTTTACAAATGTCCCTTATAATCTTTATGCATGCCGAAGTATGAAAACCTCTGCACAACTGTAAGTGAATGAAAGGGAGAGAAAGGAACTACAGTAAGCAGAGGCAGACAAGTTTAAATTTGAGGATTTAATACCAATTGGGGAAAAAAGATTTTTTTAAAAAGACATCAGTGGGGGGCCGGCCCGGTGGCACACTGGAGAGTACGCCACTTGGGAGTGCGGCGGCACTCCCGCCGAGGGTTCGGATCCCATGTGGAGACTGGTTCCCGCTCACTGGCTGAGCACGGTGCGGGCGCAGCACCGAGTGTTGCGATCCCGTTGCTGGTCAGTAAAAAAAAGACAAAAAGGAAAAAAAAAAAAAAGACATCAGTGGGAAGGTATCATGAAACCTTTGTTTCAACTACTCCAACTCCTTCCTAGATCATCTTCAGTTAGGCTGGCTGCATCAGTGCGTTGATACTTTCTTCTACCTCTGAGAGCTTCTTCAGGGTTTGGTTGACCTTGACCTCATCAAATTCCAAACACAGAAATTCAGATTCCTGAAAAAACATAAAAGGATGTTTTAGAAGAGACCCCCAAAATAGCCAAGGCTCTGGGGCTGGCCTGGTGGCGCACTGCTACAGTGCGCCGCTTTGGAGCGCGGCGGCGCTCCCGCCGAGGGTTTGGATCCCACATACAGACCGGCCGCTCACTGGCTGAGTGAGGTGCGGGCGCGACACCGAGGGTTGCGATCCCGTTGCCAGTCCTGGTCCGGTATGGGCGCGACACTGAGGGTTGCGATCCGTTGCCGGTCACGAAAAAAGACAAAAAGGAAAAAAAAAAAATAGCCAAGGCTCTGCACCTGGCATGACTAAGCTCCAAAAACTCGGGGCCTGACCCAGCAAGCCCAACTCAGTCCTTAACACACAAGTGATATTTTACCCCACAAAGCAAATCCATGCAATGCCCCCAATGAAACTCCTTCTGTAACGGTGTTATATAAATGGTAAAGAGGTATAAAAATGTCAGGTGTTCTCATTATGAGGCACCTGAGTTCTTCCTGCCTGTCATCTCATTTGATCCTTTAATAATTTTAAAGGAAAGTACTTAAGTATTGCTGTTTTACAGATGAGAACCCTGAGGCACAGGGTGAACCTGTATCAAAAAAAAAAAAAAAAAAAAAAAAAAAAAAAAAAAAAAAAAAAAAAACAAAAAATAAAGGCAGGAAAGCTCCTCATTCTCTGAAGGCTGTGTGGTAGCCCCTTGCGCCCTAGTTTTGCTTTCTGTTAATATTTATTCATTATTAAAATACTCAAGGGGAAAAAATGGTATTCTAAATTTTATAGGAATTTCCAGCTCTGGCTGGCTTCAAAGTTCATGCTGTCTCCACAGCACCTTGCAATATAACAATGAAAGGAGTGTTTTGATTGGCTCAAGTTAGCCTGGGAATTGGACTAATTAGGATTTCGTGGTTATACCAGAAATTGTGACAAGTTTCTTGGGAAACATCAGCCAGATAACTGAAAGATAATCAGATCTGGGAATAGCAACAAATATTTCTGGGATGTTTCCACTTGTTATAAAATCTTGCTTCCAAAATCTTCCTCAAATATATTCCCTTAGGTCTCTGTTAGGATTGGTCAATCAATCCTAGGTTAGGTAGATATCAAAGAATAAGGTATTTGAAGTATGGTGGCAGAAATTCCATGTACACTGGACAAATCCTAGGTCCACACCATCTTGAAAGACAGAGCAAATTATATGTATCTAAGAGTGACTATATTCAAGATCTTTAAGAACAATAATCAAGTAATTTTAGAGCAGTATGAATCCTCAGAGATCATATTAATCCAATTGCCATGTTTTCTAGATAATGAAATTAACGATCCAGGCATGTTAAATGACTTGCCTAACATCCCTCTGTAGATGGCAAACAGTTCAATGCTCTTTTGTCTACATTTCCCTCTCTAAATTCTGAAGGGGATCAGAATATGCCACCCCCAAATATGCTACTTTGGCATATGGATTATTTTGAGCTGAAGATGATCAACAGATGGAGAAAGAAGTCTTCTTGGAGCTTCCCTTATCCGACTACAACTAGAAACTTATGAGCAATAATACTGCATAAATCCCCTCTCTGGGGGAGTTTTACAGCCATGAAGAGGATGGAAAGTTGGCATCAAGAGGAATCTGCACAAACTTTACTAAAATAACTGTTATCTACCATTAGTTTCCCCATTTATTTACCTTCCCACAATTTACTGTCCCTAGAAGCCCAAACCCCTTATCCTTTGTCTACTTCTCCATAATTTATTGCCCTTTGTTAAAATGGCATATAAGCTTTCAAATCTAACTGCCTCTTTGGGTTTTCATGTTTTTTCTGTGAAGCCCTTGTTAATGCAAAATTTAAAATATTAACATCAATAAAATTTGTAAACTTTTTCTCCTGTTAATCTTTTCTCAGTTTTATTAGCAGTCTTCATACAAAGAACCTAAGGGTAGAAGAAAAGTTTTTCCTCCCCTACAAGACTGTGGCATTTCCTACACCCATCCCCAAAATGGTGAGTAAAGGAAGATGAACAAGTCTTTTCAGAGGGAGAAAGTCACTCTGCCATCAGCTAGAAAAACCTTCAGGAGTTTATTTTATTTTATTTTATTCATTCATTCATTCATTCATTCATTTATGATTATGCAAATTTATGGGGTACAGAATTGACTATCAGTACCAGGAGTTGATTTTGAAAAAGTGTCTTTGCTGTTGTTAATCTGCTACACTGAGTCTATACTCATGGCATTGAACATCATCCTAACATCATCCCAGGAGAAATAAGTGCAGAGAGGAAGAAGAGGCCTCTGAGATAAAAGGCTTCCAAAGGGAGGGAAGGCAGCTTTCCCTGCTTACCGGAACCCAGTCCTCAAACATGTAATTGGATAGGAAAAAAGTGTAGTCTCATATGTGAGCTTGGAAACTCTGCTAAGTTTTCATTCAGTCCAAAGCAAAAACTAAGTTTAAACAAAGAAAGAATGTTAATAATGGTAGCTCCCTATCTTCAGGCTGTAGGAGGGGCTATCACCTTTTGGAAAAAAAAGTAAATTTATGGCAAATTAGGCAGTTCAGCTGGCAAAATTAAGAACAGGTCTGAGATATGAAAGCCTCTTGTTCTTCATTCAGTTTTTTGTATTTTGGGTGTTTTTTGGTAACTAGCCAGTAAGGGGATCTGAACTCTTGATCTTAGTGTTATAACACAGCACTCTAACCAACTAAGCTAACCAGCCAGCCCCTCATTCAGTTTTACTGAGACTTTTAGATTGACTTTAACACAGTTTTTAACATTTGGCCTTGGAAACAACGGTTCAGAAAACTAATGATTATTAGTGTCTGACATATAATTGGTAAAAAAGGTGATGTAACCCATGTTTCACTTCAGTGAAAGTCAGTTACAGTAATAAATCACGTGGTTTTCTATTTATATGTGAAGAGATTACCATGGACAATAGTCACAGAGATAGGAATAACTCAATAAAGTGTATTAATAAATAGCTAAGATCTATTCTAAGGGATCATTAGTTTGTTGTAGGTTTCAGTACTCAATCTTTGATTGAACCTCTAAGTATAAAATGAAGCTCAGTTTATTTTTAAGGGAAGCCAAATGCTAGAGAGAAATAGCAGGCTAGATAAACAGAGTTCAAAGTTAAACAGATACGTTTTCCCACTTTGAAAGACACATATGTGACTTGTGAAGAAATTGTGTACATGAAATTGTATTATCAAGGCCTAGCTTCATATAGTTACTGTCATAATCTTACAAGGTCAGGTAGTGGTGCTGGTTAAGAAAATAAAAATTTTTATAATTTTTTCAAGAGTCTTTCAATTGGGGCTTAAAGTATGGGCTTTCTTCAAATTTTGCATTTGGCTAGGGTGCCCTACAGAAAGGACATCCAATGCACTTGAGCAATCTGAAACACTTGATTTTTTCCCCAAAGTTATCTTTCCTTTCCATTTTGGGCCTAACTAGTAATAACAATGAGAGATGACGACTAAAATTCCTGTGTGTAAGCATCTGAGTCAAGAGTTAGAACTTGGGATACAGCATGTGGTAGAGTCAGAAAGTGGGTTGGCAGATGAATAAGCAAAGCACATCATTATCAAGAACATGTACTTTGTGAGCATGGGGAATACGGCAGTGTATTAAACTCAAGCGCATTCCAAATTTGAAAATAGAAAGCAAAGGCAAAATATTCCAATTTTTGTATCTCTAAGTACAAAAGCTAAGAAGTCATAAAATCCTAAGACGACACCCTTGAGAAGCTACCTGCCCCAAACCAACAAAAAACCAAGACAGCTTTCACAACTTCCAGAGAGGCCATTTCACATATTCCTAAGGAACTCCTTTCCGAGGTAGCCACTCTACACGACTCAAGAAACTCTAACTTGTCAAGCCTAAATCCTAAATGCTTTAGCTTAAACTCATTTCCTAGCAGGGTCAGAGAGTATAACTGATTATTAGTCTATAGAATAACTGAAGGCTGTTATTAGGGCCTGCCTGTGGCTCCCTCAGGAGAGTGCGGTGCTGATAACACCAAGGCCACGGGTTCGGATCCTATATACTGATGGCCGGTTGGCTCAATGGCTGGGCGTGGTGCTGATAACACCAAGCCAAGGCTTGAGATCCCCTTACCGGTCATCTTTTTAGAAAAACAAACAAAACAAAAACTGAAGGCTGTTATTAAGCATATTTTTGGTTTTCTCCATTTACACACTAAATAACCTCTTTGTGTATAGCATCCATTTAAATGACCTCCTTATCGAGGCCTAGATGCATATCCTGAGCAATTCTTCTGCAAAACAATAATACAGTGACAAAATGCTAAAAACAGAAAGTAAAAAAAGACTTATGACTTATTAAATACTTAAGTGGAACCATTTAAAACAAATTCAACATAAAACAAAAATCCTATAATCTATTTTCTATGTTATTACTATTTCCCATGCAAAAATTTCACAAAGCTTTACCCCCCAATTTACTGATCGTATTTAGCATTATAATACAATGTTGGCAAGTTCTAATGCACTGTGATTTCTTTTAAAAATAAAGTTGGGGGGGCCGGCCCGGTGGCGCACTGCTACAGTGCGCCGCTTGGGAGTGTGGCGGTGCTCCCGCCGAGGGTTCGGATCCCACATACAGACCGGTTCCCGCTCACTGGCTGAGCGAGGGACGGGCGCAGCACCGAGGGTTGCGATCCTGTTGCCGGTCCCAGTCCGGTACGGGCGCGACACTGAGGGTTGCGGTCCGTTGCCGGACACGAAAAAAAAAAATAAATAAATAAATAAAGTTGGGGGAAGAAGAGTGAGAGTGAGAAAGGGTGCCTTAGGATTCTGCTAAGCAATACTGATTAAGAAGGCCACATATAGCTGCCCACATTTCATAAGACTTATTTTCAAAATTTTTCTTTTGGTTTCATTTGTTGACACAAAGGGACTCTATTGAGCACAAAGCCTGTCTGAGCACAAAGCCTATTGACCATAAAGCCTATCTTCAGTTTGGGCTGTCCTTTTATAAACTTAAAATAACCCTGTGACCTATAGTTCTGCAACTCTGTGTCTTCTGAGTTTAATAACTTAGAGAAAGAGAGAACAGGCAGAAGTCAAAATTGGCAGTGGCTTCTTGAAGAGCAATTATATATAAGTAAGATACCCAGTAGCTCTAAACATTACCTGCCAGAGAACTTCAAAACACCTTCATAAGTAAACCTGCGTTCATCACTCATTCCCACACTTGTGGCTTTCTCACAATTATCACTGATAACTGCTCTTTAACTCCTTTAGGAGACTTTGAATCCCAGAAATAGCTTCTCTGAAGCAGCTGATCTTCTGAGTTCCTTCCTAAGTAATACTTTATCCAAAACTAAAATTCTATAGTTCCCTGAAAACTGCTCATTATTCTCCATTTGTTCTTTCATATCCATTCTTCACCCTTCTCTGCCTTGTTCCATATCCTGTGAGGCTGTTCTCTAAAGGCTCTTTCACTCCCTTGTTCTCTGGCTCACAGTTGGGTTCAGGCAAGGAGAGAGAGAGGTTATGATATTTATTCCCCAACCCCCAACTCCTTCTCCTCTGCCATTTCCAATATTTTCTATGTAGGAGTATTATTACTTTATTTCCTACTTCTCGTATTTATTTGCCTCAATTACTACTTCTTCTGGTTCACATAACCAACAGTATGCACATAAAGCTGAGTCTCTTCAGACTGCTAAAGTACATAATCACCAAATACAAACTCCAAAGATGAGCAGAGCAAGAATTTTCATCATGCATAAGTTGGTAGAAAGGCTGCCTTCCAAGTGATAAATAATAGGATGAGCCAGAACCAATATTAGATTGTTTTCTATTGTCATTTGATATTGAAATCTTGTATGGTAGCACTCTGATATTAGAAGAAGGAAGGCAGGCAGAAGAGGAGGAGGAAGACCAACAACAATGGAAGATGAAATTTCATTAAGAATTAGGAACTTGATACTAGATGGTTACTCAGTTGGTTACAGTGTTGTATTATAACACCAAAGTCCAGAATCTGGATTCCCATACCAGCTGATAGAGTTTGGATGTGGTGTTCCCCCAAAACTCATGTGGAAATCTGATCCCCAATGTGGCAGTGCTGGGAGCTGTTTGAGTCATGCAGGCAGATCCCTCATGAATGGATTAATGCTCTCCCAGGGAGGTGGGGGTAGTGAGCGAGTTCTCCCTTTATTAGTTACTGCGAGAGTTGGTAGTTTGAAAGGACCCTGGCATCTCTCATCTTGCTTTTACTTTCCCTCACCATGTGATACACTTGTACTCGCTGGCTGCCTGCCGCTTTCTGCCATGAGTAGAAGCAGCCTCAGGCCCATGCCAGATGCAACTGTCCCAGAATTGTAAGCCCAATAAACCTCTGTTCTTCATAAATTACCCAGTCTCCAGTATTCTGTAATAGCGGCACAAAAATGGACTAATACACTGGCTAGCCATCAAAAAAAAAAAAAAGAATTTGATACCAGAAATATGGCATCATCTTGACAAAGTGTTCTTCTACTCTATATGTAAAACAATGGATAGCTTATGCTGTATCTTAAAACAAACTTTACAAAAAGAAAATTTGTGATTTATAATCTTTTTTCTTTATCTTTCAACAAAGTCTTTTAGCAATAAATATTACTACTAATGGTCCTTACTCAGACCACTTTTATCTCAAGGCATCCTCATTTAAAATATAATAACCGATGTTTTAGTCCATTTTGTGTTGCTATAACAGAATACCTGAGACTAGGTAATTTATAAAGAAAAGAGGTTTATTTGGTTTACGATTCTGGGACGGTTGCATCTGGCACAGGCCTCAGACTACTTCTACTCATGGTGGAAAGTGGTAGGCTGCTGGTGGGTATGAGCAGATCACATGGTGAGAGGAAGTAAGAGAGAGAGAGAGAGGATGTGCCAGGTTCCTTTAAACAATCAGCTCTCGTGGGAACTAACAGAGTGAGAACTCACTCACTATCCCTCCTCCCCCCGGGAGAGCATTAAACCATTCATGAGGGATCTGCCTCCATGACTCAGTCAGTTTCCAACACTGCCACATTGGAGACCAAATTTCCACATGAGTTTTGGAGGGGACAACACATCCAAACTCCATCAACCGACAAACTGTGAAGAGCATGCTAACCCAATTATCCAAAAAGGAGGAAAAATATTGTACTGTAAATGATAAAGCAAATTTTCCTGAGGAAGAAAAAGGACTGAAATCAGACTTTTTTGGAGCTCTAATACTGCAACTTGATGACCAAGCAACTAAATTAAAATGAATCACCCATAAACTCAATAGATATTCATATGATGTTAAGAGTTACGTGACATTATGACAGAATCTCCAAGAACAGAATTCACTCTTATAAATGAACATAGCAGTGCCTCAGCATAACAGGTACTTTCAGAGCCAAAACAGCTGCAACTGGAAGTTTTTATCCACAGTTCGACAATCTCGTAAAGGGGGGCTGAGTATTAACAGTATAGTACAAAAGCATTAATCATCACTGGACAACAATAACTGATTTTTTTGGAGCTGTCATTCAGGCTTTTCAAAGGACTTTTGTGAGGACAACAGGAATTAAAATGCTTAAAAAATTAAAATGCCACCACTCCCACAAATTCTTATATTCAAAAATAAATTTTAGGGGTCGGCCCGTGGCTCACTGAGAGTGTGGTGCTGATAACACCAAGGCGATGGGTTTGCTCACTTGGGAGAGCCAGTCAGCTCACTTGGGAGAGCCGGTTAGCTCACTTGGGAGAGCATGGTGCTGACAACACCAAGTTAAGGGTTAAGATCCCCTTACCAGTCATCTTAAAAAAATTAAAATTAAAAAAAAAAAACTTTGTAGGAAAACAAATTTTTAATCAGTTTACTAGAAACACAAGGGAGAAAGTAACATTGGGTATCTAGGAAGTTGCAGATCTACCACTGATGTAAGTTACTACTAAACAAATCTAAGGTACCTAACTTCGACTTTCCAAGTGACACACACAGGTTTAATTTAAAATGGCAAAATTTAAAAATAAAATAAGATCTTAATTATTCGGAGACCTATTGTCCGGGTCTCTGCTGCTTCTCTTCCAACTCCTTTATCAGTCCATCTTTTAGATATTTCCACAAGATGGAAAAAGGAAGTGAAATTTAAACTGGTTAATCTGACTATATCACAACAGCTCTGCAAAAGGTTTTATAGAAAAGGAGATTAGAGCTATTAGGAGGAATTTTAATTGTGACTTCACATAACTATTTTTGAAAATCATACCCTATGGTGCAATTTAAACCAGAAAGAGCTTCTTATTCCCAAATATTTCTCTTCCTTCAGTGACCAGGACTACTACTCTCAGCCTAGATTATGTCTTCAAAACATACATACTCCTAGGAGAGGTAACATAAAAAGTCATTAACACCATTCTATTACTTAAAAACCAGGAGATTTATTTTCTCCCAGGAAGAACAAACCAAGTAGCCAGACTTAAAGCATTAAGAGGGACTGGGGGTAGGGGGTGTAGCGCCTACTTAGGACACAAGACATAAAAGAACCAGGAAAGTACCTACCACAGGCAAATCCCTCTCCTTACCCCATAACCCTTAACAGATACATGCACAGATCCATAGGGGAAATATCTTTAGTTATTTGGATCTTCTGATCCATACCCTCCATGCCTTTCTTTTTTTTTTTCTTTTTTTTTTTGTCTTTTTCCGTGTCCAGCAACGGATCGCAACCCTCAGTGTCGCCCCCGTACCGGACCGGGACCGGCAACGGGATCGCAACCCTCGGTGTTGCCCCCGCGCCTCGCTCAGCCAGTGAGCGGGAACCGGTCTGTATGTGGGATCCGAACCCTCGGCGGGAGCGCAGCCGCGCTTCCCAAGCGGAGCACTAGCACAGTGCGCCACCAGGCCGGCCCATCCATTGATGTTTTTATAGAAATCTTGGATCTTTTCTGTTTTCAGTTGTCCATGTCCTTTGTATGTTTTTTTATTGGGTTGTTGGTTTCTGTTTCTTTTTGATTTGTAAGCACTTTTTATTTATTAAGGAAATATAACCTTTTTGGTGATTAGTTGCAAATATTTGTTTCCAGTTTGTTGTCCTTTGACTGCTCAAGGTCCATTTTTGACAGTAGTAGTCAATTTAATCAGTATTTTCCCATTTTTTTCTTTTTTTTTGATTTTAGGTTTTATTTCATAGTGAGAAAGGCCTTCTGTAGTCTATTATAAACAAATTTCCTTCTTTATTTAAAAAAAAGAAAACTTTATGGTTTTATTTTCTGCTTTTAAATATTTGGCCCATTTGGAATTTATTATGGTGTAGGCTATAAAGAGTGGATAGAACTTTTTTCCTAGATGTTTACCTACTTATCCTAGCATATCAATTTATTGAATAATGTTTTTCCCACTGATTTGAAATGCACTTTTATCATAAACTAAATGCCAGCCTTTCTAATCTCCCAATCACCAAGGCTGCTAAAGCATCAGGAAAATCTGGGGAATCCTATAAGAGGGCCATTAGCAAGATAATCTTATGAAAATCAAATATTAAACTTACACATACACCCCCCCTCCTGCTGCTGTGCTTTCATCTTCATCTGCAGGATTAGGGCATGTAAACTAATAAGGCAACGTGATTCCAAGAACACTGTGTACTCAGAGTTGTTCGAATTTTGAAGAAGAGAGAAGGTAGGAATATGCCAAGAACTGGACCCTGAGTTTTTTTTTTTTTTGGTACTGGCTGGCTGGTACAGGGATTAAACCCTGGACCTTGGTGTTATCAGCACTATACTCTAACCACTAATATAGTTTTGATCTTGCAAGAATAAGTGGATCTTTTGTTGGCTGAATTATGCACTGCTAAGCCAAGACTACCACTATTTTTCCCCCAGAGATTTCAAAGTAGTGTGACATACATTCTGCTCCCCATTATAGCTCAGTGGATAATGAAAGGTAGAGGTACCATTGATTTTCATTTTACAAATAGAAAAAACAAAAGAAACCTAGAGACTTGCCTCAATTACGTGAAGCCAAGAATTCCCACCTCTTTGATTCACCTCATCACTTGCTAACACCTGTATCTGACTATGAGTTTGGACACTTTTAAACCCAGTTAGTGTACATTTAATAGAGTAGAATGGGAACTAAGAAGGAATACCTGATTTTGTATTGATTTACATAAACACCAGGACTTAAGCATTCACAAAGAAATTTTAGAAATATCCAACAATGCATCTATTTTTGACAGACCTGGAGCAGTTGCTATGTGCTAAGGTTTTCACTACAGATGTTAAGAAAAAAGTCCTGATACTTTCTGTCTGTCTGATTGTGGCAGCCAAAATCTAATAGAGGAATACAAGGGAAAAAGATGGAGTGAGAATTTTTGCAACTTGGCAAAACAGCGAAGAGTGTTTTACTCCAAAGAATCTAAATTTGAGTTTATACAAGAAATGGTGGGAAATATTTCCTATCCCCTTTACCTGTTTGATACTACCTTTAAAAGCTTAAAAGCTAAACTAATTAAAAGTAAGCCAGTGACTTCAAAAAGAAATAAAGACCCAACAAAAGAAAATAAAATATAGTCGGGTTATAAAAACATTGAGAGCTAAATAAAATTAAAGAACTGGCTAATTTCTATGATACTGCAAAACAACGTGCCCCAGTTCATTTTACAACTTCTCATTTTCAGCAGGATTTAATGTTTAGCTGTTAAAAATTTCTGTATTTTGAAAAACATTGGCTGAAAATGTTTGGGTAAAAACTGTTTTTAGGTGCTCTGGTTTGAAAAGCAGGAAATCTTACTAATTTTTGACTAAGTAGATCTAGTTCCCACACGACAAAGGATGAAGTACCTGGAACAACTGCTAATTGCTGAAAGGCAAGTCACACTGATGGAGGGAGAATTTTCACTTAAATCTTTAAAAACACAAATGACAAAACTCTTAACACATTAAAAAAAGTGTTGCTGATTTTAGTTGGAAGTTCAAATTGGGGCCCCTCATCACTCCTCATCATTCTTGATGAGGCACATTCCAAAACAAACTCATTTGCAAACAACTTTGACAAGCAAACTACAGTATATTTACATGAAAGAAATAGAGAAGATTTTTTAAAAAGTCATCAGAGTTGCTGATTGAACATCATTAATGAGGGAGGGACACACTATGAAATGGAACTTGCTTTCTAAGGGGTTCTTGATAATTTACAGACTAAGATGGGGAAACATCATAATACATCTAATACAAAAACAGGAGTACAGCAATAAATGACAAACTCCTTCGCAGGGGAGGAAGGCAGAAGCAATACTAATTAAACCACTTCTGGGACTGCAGATTTTCTCCAACTAGAGGAATCACCAACTTGCTCTGCCAACAGTACCACCTTCCCAGAGTTCTCAATGTGGTTTCTTTAAGTTATTTATGACAGCACCATTAAAAAGATATAGGCATAGTTCGAAAGCAGCATTTCCCCTGGCTCTTTTCTAGAGGAAGCAAGTAAAGCTATGTAAGGAGGACAAAGGCTTACATAACAGAAATTTATTTCTCATAGTTCTGGAGCCTAGAAGTCTAAGATCAGGGTGTCAGTAGGTTTGGTTTCTCCTGAGGCCTCTCTTCTTGGCGTGCAGATGGCCGTCTTCTCACATGCGCTTTTCTCAATGGAAGCACCTCTGGTGTCTCTGGTGTCTCCTTTTCTCTTAAGAACACCAGTCATTTTGGACTCAAGCCCCCCCCAACAGCCTTATTTTAACTTAATCACCTCTTTAAAGACCTTATCTCCAAATACAATTATATTCTCAGGTACTAGGGGTTGGAACTTTAATATATGAATTCTAGGGGGATACGACATAACATTCCCCAATGCTTAGGGGGTCCTGTGTTTATCAAGCATCTGGTGTTTGTAGTTGATGATGATGATCTCACACTTAATTCCTGTCTTGCTCATACTATACAAATAAGGATTTCTAGGGTTGGCCAATTAGTTCAGTTGGTTGGAGCATGGTGTTATAACACCAAGGTCAAGTGCTCGGATCTCTATGCTGGCCAGCCACCAAAAAAAAAAAAAAAAAAAAAAAAAAAAAAAAAAAAAAAGTTCTAGTAGTCTGGAAATAAGAAAAACATGTATACACAAAAGCTATCTGCTAACTGCCCAGGTCTGCAGATCTGCCAGTCCAGTTTGGCAGAAGCCGTACCTGGCCTCGCCCTCAATGAACTTGATTTTGAAATGTCATTTAATCTATGGGGACAGCCAGGATAAAAACTGTTAAGGAAGGGTATTAGAAAATGGTGCAAAAGAAATCTCCCCTAATCCCCACCTCTAGATCTTATGAAGTGCCTTCCCTGCCATGCTGTGTCCCAAAGTCTAGCACTGAGGATGACTGACTCAGGATCTGGCACACTATTCTGTGAGAGACTATTATATGGGGAAGAGGGAAGGAGAAAGGATTCGTGGTCACTGCATGAAGTTAGTAACCAACCTCTCTAGCTCAAATAGCTTACTGCAAACTTGTGGAGGTGGTGTACAGGGAGGCAGGAAGAGAAAAGGCTGCATCTTTGTTACCTAGTGTTGAATTCTGACATCACTTGGGTTGCTGGGGCCTTTGTTCAAATGCAATAATCATCCTTCACATTAACATAGTGCTTTCTAATTTAGAAAGCCCTTTCAAATGCATGATCTCATTTGATCCTTAAAACAGTCCTGTTAACCAGGAAGAGACAAAGCCAGAAGGTAAGGTACTCTGAACAACTGTAAAAGTGACTGAATTTAGGGCCGACCCGTGGCTCACTCGGGAGAGTGCGGTGCTGATAACACCAAGGCCATGAGTTCGGATCCTATATAGGGATGGCCGGTTGGCTCACTAGCTGAGCATGGTGTTGACAACACCAAGCCAAGGGTTGAGATCCCCTTACCGGTCATCTTTTAAAAAAAAAAAAAAGTGACTGAATTTGCCCATCTGACCCAAAGGAGATCTTTTCAGCCATATCTGGTAAAAAGACTTTCCCAGATAATGTGATGGATTTCATGGGGTTTGATATACTTCTGCTCCAATTTATAGAGGGGAAAAAAAGGCCTTATTTACTTAAAATTGCCCACAGTTCTACAAACTGAAGTTTAAAAGTAAAAGTTCAGTCCTTTGCAAAAGACAGAACAGGTCTTAACTGGTGAAGAAACAGACTTTCTTACTTGGTCACTATTCATTCAGTAGATTTTAGAAGCAGTGAAGGGCATAGAAAACCTTGGGGGAGATACTTGGGGAAAAATGAAATGCCACAATTAAAGAAAAAAGAAAATGGAAGACAGGAGTGAGAGAGACTGTGGGAAAAGTCTGACAAATCTGAAGATGTTAGCAAATTCAGAAAAACAGAAATTACACTTAAAATAAAAAATAAAGATAAGGATGTTAATAAGTAATGACAAGTAACAATGGCTAACATTAATTGAACACATACAAAATAGCAAGCATTACACTAAGTGCTGTACATGTATCATTTCATGTTGATGAAGATAATTTCATCCCATTTTTCAGATGAGGAAAGCGAGGAAAGATAATGAGTAACTTGTTTAAAACCACACAAGTAGTAAGTGGTAGAACCAGTTTTAAACCCAGGTCTGTATGGCTTCAGAACCTGAGCACTTAAACCCTTCACAATCTTGACTCACATTCATATATAACATAAAACCAAAGTCAAGTGCTTGGATCCCCATACTGGCTAGCTGCCAAAAAAAAAAAAAATATATATATATATATATATATATATGTATGTATGTATATGTATATGTATACGCACACACGTATCATAACCACCATTATTTTTAATTTTATTTACTTATTTATTTATTTTTAAAAGATGACCGGTAAGGGGATCTCAACCCTTGGCTTGGTGTTGTCAGCACCACACTCTTCCAAGTGAGCTAACCGGCCATCCCTATATAGGATCCGAACTCGTGGCCTTGGTGTTATCAGCACCGCGCTCTCCCAAGTGAGCCACGGGCTGGCCCTATAACCACCATTATTAATAGTCACTAAGTACCCACATGTGAATGTTATTCTATGATTCAGTTAACTTTAAGAAAGACTCAAAGAAAAGCTGGGTGTTGCCAGTATGATATTCAATGTCAAATCTAGAGTGGCCGATAAAAATCACTTTACAGAAAGGCAATGACTATATCCTGGCTGCCTTTGGAAGTTTCCTAGCATGAACGTGTGATGGGACAGCAGCACAGCTGACTTAGTATGTGCAAGCAACCCAGGCAGAGAAGCACAGTATAAAGAGACTAAATTCTTACTATGAGGCAAAATGGCTTATTATTCCCCCTTTGGGCAGGGGGAAGGGGGAGGACAAGGAGGATTCAGTTACATATAGCTACTTTTCTTCTTTTTTTGGTGGCTGGCTGGCACAGGGATCAAACCCTGGACCTTGGTGTTATCAGCACCACATTCTACCCAACTGAGCTAATCGGCCAGCCTCCAGTATATAGCTACTTGTTACCATCAGCAGGAAAGCACGAGCTCTATGAAGTAAAATATGGAGCTCCCTGAATGAGATTCCTTCTCCCATCACCCCAAATCAGTCAGTAGAACCAAAATACCTACTTAAACTTGGGGTTCTTTCCATCTATAATCAGGAGGAATTCCCTATTCTACCTTGTTGTCTGATCCAAAAACACCGAATTATTCATCTTGAAAAAGATCATGTCAGCATTTACAGGCACATTTGGAATGCAAAAAGATAAATTTATTATATTGTGAGTTTAAGTCTTTAACATTCTTCATATTTGGCCAACATCTACTTCCTAGCCAAGCCAAGGGTAAGTAGGACTGGATGAAATGAAGGGAAAGAAAGCTCTTGATAATGCCCCCAAAAGCATAATTCATTCAAACATAATGAAAGCTTGACTGATAATCATCTGAATCATAAAGAAAATACAGGCAGCATATACACTGTTAAAAATAAAAATACAAACATAAATAAATACCAAACACAAATAATACTTACTCTTACTTTGTTGTTTATTCTTTCGTTATAAAGAACACATTTGGGCTTGCCATTAGCTCAGTTGGTTAGAGAGTGGTATTATAACACTAAGGTTAAGAGTTCAGATTCCTGTACTGGCAAAATGCCAAACCCCCCTCCCCCAAAAAACAAAACAAAAAACCCCCCAGAACACATTTGCCATGCTAACCCAAGATTTAGTAAATCAGAAATATGAATTACCTAAGAGAAGTTAAAAAAAAAAAAATGGGACAGAGGCTGGACAGTTAGCTCAGTTGGTTAGACTATGGTGCTAACACCAAGGCCCAGGGTTCAATCCCTGTACTGGCCAGCTGCCAAAAAAAGGTGGGGGAGGGGGGACCAAAAATATTAGCCAAAGCAACTAACTATTTTGAAGAAAAGTAAGGCACGTACTCAGTGAAAGTATGAGAAAAAATCTTGACAGTATGACTTATGTATTTTCTCTGTGAAAGTATAGCCTCTGTTTATCTCATCAACTTTGGTCAGGCAAAGTTCTTTGTCAATGGAAGAAGTATGAAGAGAATATGGTCCTTAACTTCTGCCTGAGATGCCTCAGTTGGGTTTTGCTGGTTTCTGAAGAATTTTAGCCACATTCATAGAATGCAAGGCATTTGAAATAGTTTTGTCAGGGCTCGCTGGTTAGCTCACTTGGGGGAGCCTGGTGCTGACAACACCAAATCAAGGGTTAAGATCCCTTTACCGGTCAACTTTAAAAAAAAAAAAAAAAATAATAATAATAATAATAAATAAAGCAACTTAACAGTTTTTTGGGTCTACCTCTCTGTGTTAAGGTCAGTAGGGGTTGGGGCGTCCCGCCTAGCTAAAAATAAAAGCTGCGACAGGTTTCAACTCGGGGCTGCGCTTCTCGATTGGCCTGCGTAGCCCTGGCTGCCAGAAATAAACTCTTTTCCCTTTCCTATGACCCGGTTCTCGTGGGCAAATTTCTTTTACCCGTTGGATGTTGGCCATAACATTTGGTGGCCCGTATGGGGATCCCTTAAGCCTCTCGAGAACCGTCCTTTTGGCCTTGGTACTCTTTGGATCTCTAGGGAGGAATTCCTGAAAAGACGTTCTTCAGCCCCAGAGAGACAAACCCATGGCAGGCGCCATTGAACTTGGTGAGTCGACTCCTTGGTTGGGAAAAAGGCTAGGCTGGATGCAGCCGTAGACGCCTCTCCCTGGATCAAACGAGATGTTGTTCTGATCCGTTGGGACATTTTTTAGGTCGTTTGGACTTGAATTTTGATTTTAAAATCTTTTATTATATACGTATCGTTTGTTAGCTTCGGTCTGTGTTTAAGTCCTTTGTTTATTATATGCGTATCGTTTGTTACTCGGTCTGTGTTTAAGTCCTTTTGTTCATCTAGTTTTGTTGTCTGCTATAAGTGTAGCTTGGCCATTTCAGCTCCACAGGACATCGTGGGACAAGAATCCTCCAGACCAACTGTCTTCCAATGTTTTCTTATGAACTTTAACACCTTCCGAGAGAAGGCTGCAGACTTTGGGGCCTCCATGGACCCCAAAGTCTTGCGAGTCGTTTGTGAGATTGATGGCCAGCCTTTAATGTTGCTGGCCAGCACAGGGCTCTCTTAGCCGCCCCCACCCCCCCACCCCCAGCTCAGGCTGTCGGACGGGTCCTCTTCAGAAAACCCGGACACCCTGATCAGATACCTTATATTCTCATTTGGATTGAAATTCTGTCTTATCCTCCTCCTTGGTTAAAATGATGTTTTCCAGGGTGAAAGAAAAATGCTCGGCACTGAGAGACCACCGTCATTCTCCTGACAAAGCCACGCCCTGATTCTGCCCCTAAGCAAGTTTTATCAACCTCTCCAGAGGAGCCGGATGGAGCCGGACCTGATCCGCAGCCCTCCACCTTATGCAGAGGACCCCACCCAAGGGTCTAACGCACTTGTCTCTCCCCCACACACCTGCTCTGGGGCCTCTTATCATCTCCAGAGTCCCACCCCACCAGTGTCCCCTCCTTCCTCTGCTTCCCCTTCTTCACCTTCCTCAACTGGTTACCCTCCTGGACTCTTCCCCTTGCGTGAGGCGCAGGGGTAAATGGCCCTTTTAGGGTGTATGTTCCCTTTACCACCAGTGATCTTTACAACTGGAAAAACCAGAACCCTTCCTTTTCGGCCGATCCACACGGTCTCGTTTCTCTGCTTCAGTCTGTCTCTTATACTCACCAGCCCACCTGGGATGATGCCAACAATTGTTACAGACTCTGTTCACTTCTGAGGAACGTGAACAAATCCGCTGAGATGCCCAACGGGCTGTCCTGGGCCCCAATGGTCTCCCCATGGATGACCCTGAGCGATTGGCTGCTGTTTTCCCCACCCGCCGCCCCGATTGGGACCCAAATAGTAATAGAGGTAAGGAGGCTCTTGATCGGTTTCGCCAGGTCCTGTTATGAGGGGTTGGAGCTGCAGCCCGAAAACCCACAAACCTAAGGTTAGTGTAGTAACCCAACAGCCTGCCCAATGTCCAGGTGCATTCTTAGAGCGCCTCCTAGAGGCGTACCGGATCTATACACCCATAGACCCGGAAGCACCGGAAAATCGAAGGGCAGTTAATTTGGCCTTTGTAACGCAGTCTGCACCCGATACAAAACGGAAGTTGCAGAGATTAGAGGGATTTAAGGTCAGGGTTCTTTCAGAGTTGGTAGAAATAGCCCAAAAGGTTTTCGCAAATTGTGACCCACCTGAAGATAAGCACCTTAAAAGACTAACTAAGGTTCTGCTGGCCACATAAGGCCAACCCAAGAAACCTCAGGCCCCTAAAGGAGCAGTCAACATGGGGGCAAAAGAAACGCCCACCGTTGGATAAAGACCAATGTGCCTACTATAAGGAAAATCAGTATCATTTCTGGTGGACACGGGGCTAAATACTCTATACTGAAAAAAACAGAATTGCCTACCAATAAGCCCCCCATTGCCATTCAAGGGGCCACAGGAAAAACTAAATTTTGTTCATGAACAGACGGGCGACTCACCGACTTAGGCAAGAACACAGTAACTCATCTATTCATTTTAATGCCTGACTGCCCAGTGCCTTTATTGGGCAGAGATTTACTCCACTAAGCTTGGAGCAACCTGCCACCCTTTTGGTGACACTGCCTTTGTCCAAAGAATATAAGCTCTTGCCAGAACAATTGAAGGAGG
>NW_007726770.1:506036-510307 GCF_000696425.1 Galeopterus variegatus
AGAGGGTTACTCACTTCAGAAGGAAAGACAATTAAAAATGTTCCTGAAATTCTTGCACTATTAGAAGCTATTTGGCTTCCAACCAAGGTTGCAGTTATTCATTGCAAGGCACACCGAAAGGGAACAACTGTAGAAACTCAAGGAAATAACTTCGCTGATAAGACTGCTAAAACAGTGGCACTCCAACCAACCAGGACATCAATCATAGCACCTTTGCTACCACAACCTCATTTGCCACTAAAACCTGAGTACTCTCCAGAAGATGAGAAAAAGGCTGAAACATCAGGATACAAAAAAAACAAAAACAAAAAATACATAACCACAGGGGGGTATGAATCAAAGGACAAAGCCATATGACTACCCGAAAAAATGGGTCAACGCTTGGCTCATGAAATTCACCAAGCCACCCATTTAGGGAAAAAAAAGCTATTAGAATTAATTAGACAATCATTTAATTTTAATAACGCATCAAAAATTGTTGAATCATTAACTAACTGATGCCTTGCATGTACTCAAGTAAACTCTAAACAGGTTATTCATTGATGGTCTGGAGTTCGACAAACAGGTAATACTCCAGGAGAACATTGGGAAGTTGATTTCACTGAAGTTACGCCTGGAAGGTATGGATACAAATACCTGCTTGTATTAGTAGATACATATTCTGGATGGGTCAAGGCATTTCCTCGACCAAGTCTGAAACAGCCTCTGTAGTAGTAGAAAAATTAATCAATGAAATTTTACCCCGGTTTGGGCTACCCACAACCCTCAGGTCAGATAATGGACCTGCCTTTAAGGCACAAATATCCCAACAATTGGCCAAATGCTTGGGAGTAGAATGGAAGTTACATTGTGCCTACTGCCTTCAAAGTTCAGGACAGGGTGAGCGCATGAACAGTACTTTAAAAGTTCTGACTAAGCTTCATTCAGAAACTGGCGAAAACTGGGTAGACCTCCTTCCCTTTGCACTATTAAGGGTACAAAATTCCCCATACAAACAAGGATATACACCTTATGAAATTCTTTTCGGTCGCCCCCCACCCCTATTACCCAGGGTGCCAATGGAGGCTGACCCCCAAAAGCTGCCTGCCCCTATTTTGGGGGAACTTCAAACCCTACAACAGATTTGTTCGCAAATCAGAAACTAAACGCTAACGCTTCCCTTCCAAAGCAGGAGCCACCCAGACCCATCCCTCAACCTGGGGACTTGGTGGACATAAAGAAGTTAACTGCCTCGTCCCTCCAGCCCTGCTGGACTGGACCATACCCAGTGATCCTCAGCACACCCACAGCTGTAAAGGTTGCCAGAAAGGACACTTGGATACATTGGACTCATGTCAAACCGGCACCGAACTCAAACCCCAACATTGACTGCTGGAGCGTCCAGACCACCAACCGTCCAACTAAGATAAGACTAAAGAGACTTTAACATGCTTTTTAAAATTCAACCCCTAAGATAGCAATGATTTGCTATAGCTACAACAACAGTGGGGAATGTTAAGGGACGCGCCAACTCCTACTGACCTTAACATATGCATTCTGCTTCTGTACAAATCGCTTGCTAAAATAAATGGGGAAATAAACAGAGTAGCAAGGCCAACGCCATTTTAGGTGGCTCTGCCATTTTATCCTGGAAAGTCCCTATGGGGAATCCAGGGTGGGGAGGGGCTACAGGGCTACCCACAAAATTAGCTTACGTATCGCTGGCTTGCTTGCATTGGCTAGATTGTGTCAGGTGTGAGAAATTCCCGCCTAGCTAAAAATAAAAGCTGCGACAGGTTTCAACTCGGGGCTGTGCTTCTTGATTGGCCTGCGTAGCCCTGGCTGCCAGAAATAAACTCTTTTCCCTTTCCTATGACCCGGTTCTCGTGGGCAAATTTCTTTTACCCGTCGGACGTTGGCCATAACATCTGACTTTACCAGAGTATCCTATATCCAACAACAATAAAATAATATTGGTTGGTTAAGCAATATCTATCTCTATTTACTTTCTCAAAGGGAAAAATCAGTACTTCACTGACAGTAAAACACTGTGCCTCTAGCAATCTGGTCTGTCCAAGATACTTCACTGCCAGCCTGAAATTGGCAGCAGCATTCTACTTCCTGGATGCTCCTAATGGCTGTCTCCTGATACCCTGCCGCTGCCTATACTAGACCAAGAAGTACATGTCTATCAGCTAGTGGAGGAATACCACAGGCACCATGGCAGAGTGTGTTCCTTCCCTCTGAGCTCTGGTTGTAATATTGGCCAGGGCAGCAGAGTGGAAGAGTATGACCGGCCACCAAATGCAATCAAGACTCCAGATTAGAGCTGCCAAGTACGTGAACCCACCTGCTGAGGGGACTGCTAATGAGCACTCTTACTAAAAGCAGGGTCAGAAGCTCAGGTGCAAACTGTCCTTCCTCTCTACCCATCACTGTCAATTCTAAGAAGAAGAGAATACCCAAATCAAGCAATTTTCTTATAATCAAATTGAAAGATCATTTTAATATTCAACCATAACACTGAAAAATCAGGAAGTCCACAGTTAAGATACCATTCATACTTCATTTCCATAATTCCCTTGCCCTTAGCAAGAGGGCAGAGTAGCTGGTATGCGGAGCATTTCCAATCTATTGTTTTATTATGATAGTCTCATTCTCCTCACCTCTGAGAAAATACTAATAAAATTATTATATTTATGTTAAATCACTCCTCTATGTCAGTGATTAGAACAAAACAACAAGGATTACTGCAGTCACATCATTTCTTCAAAGTATAAAACTACAAGGGCCGGCCTGTGGAGTTGTGTTGCTGACAACACCAAATCAAGGGTTAAGATCCCCTTACTGGTCACCTTTAAAAAAAAAAAAAGTATAAAACTACAAACCCACCTTGATATTTGGAATAAAACTTAATTTGGGTATTTTTATATTAACTCAAATTTTCCATCATTTTTTTGTTTTTCCCTCTGTCAGTTAGAACTTCAGGGGCTGGCTGGTTAGCTCACTTGGTTAGAGTATGTCGCTGATAACACCAAGGTCAAGAGATTCCCATATCAAAAAAAACCCCCAAACAAAAAAACCCCTTCAAATGAAAGTCAAACACTCCCTAGGGGTAAAGAAAATAAAATGAAAGGAACAAGAAAATCCCTGTATCCCTCATTTCAAACTGTGAGGAGGAGCCTCCATCAAATTTAATGAAAAATTATATCTTCATCAATGGGCTATAATGAGGGTTTACATCTGCAATCTGAAAAGAGACAAGAAAACTTTAATGCAAGCCTTTATTTCCTCTTTATCAAGAGTAAAAATAGTACAACATGAACAATAATTCTCTCATTTATAGGGCAGAGGCCCTAAGTCTCAGTCTGCCTCTGACTAATACTTACATTAAAATAAACAGCTTCAGAAATGTGAATTATCAACAGGAGGTTAAATCTAAATAGCTGACAATGGAGATGCTATACCCTGAAGATACAGGATATAACGGCTCTACTGGAAATTTCCAGAAAGTCACATATACTTTTGCAGACATCTTTAATTTGGGGAGTGTTAAATAAAAATTATAGGAGTCCATTGTTTTGGACTAAGTTCCTGCACTAGGCCCAAAAGACCAGACTATAAGTCAAAATGGAGTCACCCCTGCTAAGTTCCAAATCACTTAGATTGTGTTCTGACCTTCCAAGAAATCAGAAGAAATAAGATAAAAGCCAATTTCCCATAATAGGCCAGTTTAAAATTTCAATAGGTACGATAATGAAGTTCCCTTTGCTTTAATCCTTACACAAAAGAGATAGCCTGAAGTAACCTGATGCTAACTAATCAGTTATTTTCCTATTGGTCTGTCTCCCAGTCCCCACATTAACAAGAAAAGTAACTTTAAAACAACCAATCTGCTTTTCTTTGTTTCTTTTTTCTTCAGCCTTTTCTGCTTATAAAACCTTTGTTATTTGTGACAGACTTCAGAGTACTTTGACTGCTGGATGGTGTTTCCTCACATTTGGCTCAATAAAATTGAAATTAATTTTGCTTCTACAGACCTAATTTCAGTCAACAGGAGAAAAACTCTTCTCAGTTTACTCTACTGCATCACTCATGACAGTTTGGCATTATCTTTAAAAGTTCAGTGTATTTAAAGCATTTTGGAGGTTAACAAGGAGTCTTTGCATGTAAATTCTGTTATTTTATACCCATTTCCCTCTCCTATAGGAAAATCAGGGAGTGAGGCCTCTCCATCATTACTCTGGAAATTCAAAGCAGTATTATGGGCGGGGGGGGGGGGGGGGGGGACA
>NW_007726770.1:511307-515219 GCF_000696425.1 Galeopterus variegatus
GGGGGGGGGGGGGGGGGGGGGAGGGATCACTGGTTTGAATTAATTAGACTATTTCGGTTTAGATCTGGTTCTACTAGTGTTGGGAAAATAGAATAATTTAACCAGAAGCCCTCGCCTTAGGGCCGGTTGGGGGTGGTGTGGCGCATTCTTTGTAAACCTGAGTCAGTGTGCATGGGTGGAGCGTTTAGTGCCCCACGCGGCCATGCTCTCCGACCTATGGCTCCAAGGACCTTTTTGCCGGTTACCTAGCTCGGAGACCTGCGTGTGAAGGGTTTGTGACCTAGTCTGGACAATGGGCTTGATGGGTCTGTGAGTTCCAGACCCAGCCCTAGCTTGACCACTACTATTAGCCGTATGACTTTGTACAAAAAAATACCTATCTTATAGGACTGCTATAAGTACTAAATAAGATAACACATGCACAAGCACCCAGCACTGTCTGGTGCAAAACAGGCTCTCAATGTTAGGCCCTCTTTCTATCCAGTTACACACATCCTGTCCCCTGATACTTAATAAGAAGTTCTGCTAAACACTTTAGCTACCAGCTCTGTTTTCTTCAAAACAGGCACATGGCTCTTAATAGTGACAAACAGTCATGTGAAAGACTCCTAGGGCCTGACATGGGCCCAGGGAGAAAAAAACAAATGTTCTCACATTGGGGAACTGCACCAACTGCCTCAGGCTATGACAAGCCCCAAACACTAACTCCCTTCCCACATGTTTTTACAGCGTTACTTAACATCCTGAGAGCTTTGTGTTCTTCCAAGAGTCTTTTTCTCCCTGCAAGGATCAGGCACTATTTGCCCTCTTTTCACTTCTTAATAGAGGTCTTTATTCAATAAGACCACTCGCTGGATTCAAATATTAGGAATTAGAAAAGGCCAGGTACAACCACAAAAAAAACTGGCAAAGTTTCAGGACTAAACAGTAAGTCTTCTTAACCTTTTAGAATCTAGATTTCTGTACTTTCTGTTCTTGAAAATAGCAGACTTAGTGGTGCACTGGTTCAAACATGTCTGAGTATTTCCCTTACCTACATTATCAAAGAACTTTTACCATGTAGACGACTTCTTATTGAAGTCCTGAATCTCAGAATATGACTGCAATTTAATAAAGCACTGCTCCTCAACCTCTCCCACTTCATGGTACAGACCCGGACACATGGCACCTCTTGGAAAGCTCTGAACTAAAGGGACTTAAAAGTTTTGATGACTACTGATGGGGCTGCTGGAGCTCAGAATACGATACCACAAAGTATGGTACTTTGACATGCTGTGTACTTTGAACTAAAGGAGACTGGAAGGCCTCACAAGCAGCTCAGAAGCAAAGTCCTCTCTGACCTTCTGCTGCCCTCCAGCCTCCAGCTCCTCTATCTCCTGTTGCAAGTCACAGAAACCAGAATTCCTCTTCCTTAAGGCAGGTCATAGAAACTACAACCTCTCTCCCCCAACGCAAGCCATAAATCCTAGAAAGGTCACGCTCTCCCTCCTCCCTTGAAGACGCTAATTCCAAACGGGTCCTGCACCATACCCAGGAGGAAAGAATGCTAAACAGAGACACCAAGAAGGATCTGAACAGATAGGCCTTGTTGGGTTGTTCCCCCATGCCCACCCCCAGTCTATTACTGTAACTTCACACCCTTTGGCCCATCACAGTTCTATGCGGCTGTCCATTCTTCATCAAATCTAAGCATAAAAACAGACAATTTTACCTGGGTCTAGGGGTCCTCATTTCTTTTTCTTTTTTTTTAACTTTTATTTTGTTGATATACAATGTGGTTGATTGTTGTGGCCCATTATCAAAACCCCCCTCCCTCCTCCCACCCAACAATGTCCTTTCTGTTTGCTGGTCATGTCAACTTCAAGGAATTGTAATTGTTATGTCTTCGTCTCCCCCCTGTTTTTTTTTTTTTTTCTTTTCTGTGTGTGTGAATTTATTTATTTATTTTTATCTCCCACCAATAAGTGAGAACATGTGGTATTTCTCTTTCTGTGCCTGACTTGTTTCACTTAATATAATTCTCTCAAGGTCCATCCATGTTGTTGCAAATGGCAGTATTTCATTCGTTTTTATAGCTGAGTAGTATTCCATTGTGTAGATATACCACATTTTCCGTATCCACTCATCCGATGATGGACATTTGGGCTGATTCCAGCTCTTGGCTATTGTGAAGAGTGCTGCAATGAACATTGGGAAACAAGTATACCTTCGACTTGATGATTTCCATTCCTTTGGATATATTCCCAGCAGTGAAATAGCTGGGTCATATGGTAGATCAATCTGCAACTGTTTGAGGAACCTCCAAACCATTTTCCATAGGGGTTGCACCATTATGCATTCCCACCAACAATGTAAGAGAGTTCCTTTTTCTCCGCAACCACACCAGCATTTATCTTTCAGCATCTTTTGGATTTTGGCCATCCTAACTGGGGTGAGATGGTATCTCAGTGTGGTTTTGATTTGCATTTCCCGGATGCTGAGTGATGTTGAGCATTTTTTCATATGACTGTTGGCCATTTGCATATCTTCTTTAGAGAAATGCCTACTTAGCTCTTTTGCCCATTTTTTAATTGGGTTGCTTGTTTTTTTCTTGTAAAGTTGTTTGAGTTCTTTATATATTCTGGATATTAGTCCTTTGTCAGACATGTATTTTGCAAATATTTTCTCCCACTCTGTTGGCTGTCTTTTAGCTCTGTTAATTGTTTCTTTTGCTGTGCAGAAACTTTTCAGTTTGATATAGTCCCATTTGTTTATTTTTCCTTTGGTTGCCCATGCTTTTGGGGTCATATTCATGAAGTCTGTGCCCAGCCCTATTTGCTGAAGGGTTTCTCCTATATAGAGAATAGAAATGCTACTGATTTTTGTGTGTTGATTTTTGTAACCTGCTACTGTGTTGAAATCATTTATCAACTCCAAGAGTTTTTTTGTAGAGGCTTTAGGCGTTCAATATATAGGATCATGTCATCTGCAAACAGGGACAGTTTGACTTCATCTTTTCCAATCTGGATGCCCTTTATTTCCTTCTCTTCTCTGATTGCTCTGACTACTACTTCCAATACTATGTTGAATAGGAGTGGTGAGAGTGGGCTTCCTTCTCTAGTTCCTGTTCCTAAAGGAAAAGCTTTCAGCTTTTCCCCATTCAGGATGATATTAGCAGTGGGTTTATCATATATGGCTTTTATCGTATATGGCTTTAATTATGTTGAGATACTTTCCATGTATCCCTAACTTATAGAGGGTCTTTGTCATGAATGAGTGTTGAATTTTATCAAATGCTTTTTCAGCTTCTATAGAGATGATCATATGGTCCTTGTGTTTGATTTTATTAATATGGTGTTTCACATTTATTGATCTGCGTATGTTGAAACAACCGTGCATCCCTGGGATGAATCCCACTTGATCGTGGTGAATAATTTTACGTATGTGTTGCTGTATTCTGTTTGCTAGTATTTTAGTGAGGATTTTTGCATCTATATTCATCAAGGATATCGGCCTGTAGTTTTCTTTTTTGGTTATATCCTTACCTGGTTTTGGTATCAGGATGATGTTTGCTTCATAGAATGAGTTTGGGAGATTTGCATCTGTTTCAATCTTTTGCAATAGTTTGTAAAGAATCAGTGTCAATTCCTCTTTGAATGTTTGGTAAAATTGTGCAGTGAATCCATCTGGTCCTGGGCTTTTCTTTGTTGGGAGCCTTCTGATAACAGCTTCAATCTCCTTTATTGTTATTGATCTGTTCAGATTTTCTACGTCTTCATGGCTCAGTTTTGGGAGCTTGTGTGTGTACAAAAATTTATCCATTTCCTCCAGATTTTCAAATTTGTTGGCATATAGTTGTTGATAGTAGTCTTGAATGATTCCTTGTATTTCAGATGAATCAATTGTAATATCACCTTTTTCATTTCTAATTTT